>NC_142949.1:986269-996269 GCF_046866305.1 Octopus bimaculoides | reverse complement strand
TTGTCGTTGTCACATCTTCATTTCTTGAAAGTCTGTTTTCCCCATACACGCACGTCTATATACGCAAACAGACCATCCTCACACAAACACATGCACAACCAAAACACACGTGCACGCTCACATATGTGCACACACACATTTATGTATGTATGTATGTATACGTATCTGTGTGTGTGTGTGTGTGTGTGTGTGTGTGTGTGTGCTTATACATATATATAAAATCAGGTACAGACACATTTATCATTCACACAGACGCACACACACACACACATACACACACACATTAAATATGTATATGTTACAGAAACAAACACATATATTTATATATTTATATTACTGGTATTCATAAGGTGACAGACAGACAGAATCGTTGTTAATATGCCAGGCAAAATGCTTAACTAGATCTCATCCATCTTTATGTTCTGTATTCAAATTCTGCCAAGGCAACTTTGCCTTTCATTGTTTCAGGATCACTGAAATAAGGACCAGTTAATCACTGGGGACGATGTAACTGATCTACACCCTCCCTTGAAATTGCTGGCCTTGTGCCAAAATTCGAAACCTATATTACTAGTATTTCTATATTTATACTGCTACGTATATGTCATCCTGATCAACACCATCATCATTTCGCTCCCGTTTTCCATGCTGGCATGGGTTGGATGCTTTGACTGCACCTGGTAAGCTGGAGAGCTGCTCCAGGCAGGAACGTTTGATCACTGCAAGCAAATTAACTGTGTGGTTGCTCAGCAGGGAATTGCAGAAGCCTCATACGTCACCTAAAGACAGCAGAATCTGAGAGAAGACGAATCACAAATCTCTTCAGGTCGATGGTCCTGCTCAATCTGTAGAAAAGGAGTAGGTAGAAACTCCATAAGATGTACCCAGTGTAAGCTATGGGCTCATAAGAGGTGAAGCAATATCAAAGGAAGGTTAACAGGGAAAATAGTTTTTGGGTGTGGAAGGTGCATAGGTACAATTAACACTAAAAATGTACAGAAAATAGACTCCATCAAATGCCAGACATGGGATGAGGTGGTGAAGCATGAGTTTTCGAATGTTGGATCTCACAGAGGCAATGACAAGTGAACAAGACCTATTGCAATATGCTGTGCTTGAGAAGACCCATTAAGCCAACGTGGCTGATACCAGTGCTGTCTGACAGGCGTCAGTGCTGGTGGCACATAAAAAACACTGTTCGAGCATTGGGCCTCATGGAGGTAGTGACAGGTGACCGAAACCTTTGGCAATATACCATGCTTGTGAAGAACTGTCAAATCAAGTGAGTCATAGTTGTGGCCAATACTGGTGTCACGTCAATGGCACCTGTGCTGGTAGCACGTAAAAAGCACCCACTACACTCTGTGAAGTGGTTGGCATTAGGAAGACCATCCAGCCATAGAAACCATGCCAAATCAGACTGGAGTCTGGTGTAGCTCCCTAGCTTACCAGTTTTCAGTCAAACAGTCCAACCCATGCCAGCATGGAAAGTGGACATTAAATGATGATGATGATGATGATGATATGTCTTTATCTATTCAACTATGTCAGCATATATTATACATGCAGGAATCCATTTATACCTAGAGTTTTCCTTTCGTATGTCCTTAGTATGACTTAGTATTAGCAGGAATGGACAATACAGAATCGTTGGTAAATTCTTTCAAGTGAAACTCTGTTGGCAATTATTATAGATTTATAATCTGGTGTATATACAGCGTATGTATGCATGTTTAGGTATAGTCATAGCAGCTCCAGAACTCCAGATTTTTATGCTAACAGAATAAACAAACTTGTAACTCGTTGGCAAAAATGTTTTGATTGTAATGGTACTTATTTCTATGAATAAAATTTGTGCATTGTTGAAATATTTTGGGATGAATTTCATGTTTCAAAACGTTGCTTACTTTTTACTCAGCCTGATATATATATATATATATATATATATATATATATATATATATATATATATTTATATATATATATATATATATCTTTTATCCTTTACTTGATTCAGTCATTAGACACTGGCCAAGCTGCAGCAGCACCTTGAAGGATTTTTAGTTGAATGCATTGGGCCCCAGAGTTATTTTTTTAAAAGCCTGGTACTTATTTTCTTTCAGTCTCTTTTGCTGAACTGCTAAGTTAGGGAGGCTATAACCTTGAGCCAACCAAAGCCTTGTGAATGGATTTGGTAGATGGGAACAGTAAAAAGCCCATAATATATATATATATATATATATATATATATATATATATATATATATAAGAAACAAATTAAAAATAATGGTCATTACATATTTTTCCTTTATTGGAACAAATTTGGCTTACAGCTGTTTCTAGTAGTCATTATAGATACATTACTGATAAGTTTACTCAATGGGTCTATTGACCAACTGAGAAGAATTGAAGGCCCTAAGAAAATTAATAAGACTTCCATCAGAGCCATTTCTGGTTATAACAAGCAGAGCACTGAAAGAATGGCTATTGTATCTGGAAGGTGAGAGGAGAAAATGGAAGTAGGTAAGGGGGATGGTATAACAGTCACTTACTAGAAGTAGGGGTATTGTATTACCAAATTTGGAAGAGGGTCAATCCAAATTATTAGTGTTTGCGGTCAGGTCAACACCCATTACCATATTGGCATTGTATGTAGGTTAAATATTTTCAACCATTGTGTTAAAATTTGATATGGGCTTTTTTATGGACATGGTCAGTCTAAGACAATAATGTTCCATTGTTGCTATCTAGCAGACTGTGGGAATTCAAGAAAATAAAAGGACACTAGTTTTAGCCATATTGTAGAGGTCAGGAATGCTTTTATTATCCAGGATGTAAATACGGATAGACTGAGAGATGTTACAAATGGGATGATGTCAAGTTAGAGTTGTTGAAAATGAAATGTAAATTCATGTTAACCTGATTCAGCAGGTTTTATAATTTTAAACTAATAAAAAGGGTTATGAATTAAAATTTGAACAGAACTTAAAGTTTCTAAACTTAGCATTAACATAAACTAAGATATGAAGAATTTGAATAAATCTGAAGAGTAAAGTGTTATACCAAAACAATAATGGTGAGGGTGACAACATCAACTTCAACAACATCAATATCAAGGAAATAATAATAAGATATTACAAATTAATAACAGAAATAATAATAATAATAATAATAATGATGGGGTGATAATAGAACAACAATAAGAAGGTAAGGATCCCAATAATACTGGAATGAGAATAAAAAATAAAAGTTAAAGATTAAAGGATTAAAAGAGATTAAAATCTTAAAAGAATAAAATAGGATGAAATAAAATAAAATTTTAAAAAATGGTTTAAGATAATTTCAAATTCATGGAAATATATATATATATATATATATATATATATATATACATACTTATATATATGCGCATATATACATACTCACACATATTTGCACAACCACACACCACACACACATACATGCATACACACATACAAATATAAAAACCTAAGTAAAATAAAATAAAGTCTTTAAAACAGCAACGTGAGGCTAAATAAAATAAAAAGAAAACCTATAAACATATACATAATAAAAATATTAGGTAATTCACATTTATCGCTTGGTCATCTATTACCCATCTTGACCTATGACCTCTCACTGTATTATTAAAGTTAACATGGAAACCTGCTGAATGGTTTATTAAAAAAAATGCTTACATCGTATCACTAATTCCTGCCGATGGTTAATTTAAGATTATCCACTGCTTTTAGGATTTGAAAAGTTCGCATCTCCTTCTACCTATTCTGCATTGTTTAGCTCTGCAGAGGATTGACCAACTTCCGTTTTTTTCCTTTCTTAAGTTGCCATATTATATACACACACACACACACACACACACACACACACATATATATATATGTAGATATACATATGTAGATGCATGCATGCGTGTGTGTGTGTGTGTGTCTGTCCCTTACCACCACTTGATAACTGGTGGTTGTGTGTTTATGTCTCAGTAACATAACAGTTCATCAAAAGAAACCGATAGAATAAGCATCAGGCTTAAAAGAAATAATACTGGGGTCAATACATGTGACTAAAAATTCTTGAAGGCAGTGCTCCAGCATGGCTGCAGTCTCATGACTGAGACAAGTAAAAGATAAAAGATATATATACATATGTATATATATAAGCACACACGCACACACATGCATGCCTGATTGATGTGCACACACATTCTCACACATACACACACACACACACATTATATAAAGTAGGTGGTGATGTGGGCTAAGCAGTGAAATGGTTATATGCAATGTGCTTTAATAATGTTAGAGTAAACTCCATGAAACGTACAGAATGTACTGGACGGGTTCATTGAAAATGTAGGTGAGGTGTGATGGTGTGATAGGGTTATCAACTAACGGGGAAGCTACGTTTAAGTGTAAGGGGGCGTATGAAGGTAGGGGCAGGTGGAGAGAATATTATGTTGCAACTTGTAAATGGCATGAAAATGGAAAATGCGGAGATACTTTGCTACCTAAGAGACATGTTGAATGGAAGGAAGGGGAGCGAACATGCCAACTGTGACAAGAATGAGAGAGGTGTGGTAGTAGTAGGTTCAGGAAGAGAGTGGCGTGTGTGTGTGTGTGTGTGTGTGTGTGTCCGTATGAGTGTATGTGCGTGCATGCATATGTGCATGCATGTGTGTGTGTTCATGTATGTGTATGTATATGTTTCTGTGTTTGTGTGTGTGTGTACATGCATGTGTATGTGTGTGCGCATGTGTTTGTATGTATGTGTTTGTATGTATGTGTGTTTGTGTGCCTGTGTGTGTCCACATGTGTGTGCATGTGTATGTATATGCATGTGTATGTATGTGTTTGTGTGTGTGTGTTTCTATGTGTACATGTGTGTGTTTGTGTGCATGTATGTGTTGGTGTGTGTCTGTGTGTACGTATGAGTGCATACATGTATGCATGTGTCTGTGTGCATGCATATATTAAGGCTGACACTCATACTGCACTGTTTGGAATGTATCCTGGAAGGAACAACCTACCAAACATGGATTCTACAATGTGCTTTCGATGCTACAAGATATCGTAAGAGAAAGAAGAGTTCGTTTTGCTTGTTACTGGTGGATAAAATAACGAGGAGATGCTGATTAATGACAATAATCTTGGATACTTTGTTAAGGTGTTGCTAATTAAGGTGTGTTGTGTTTGTAATCACATTGGTCATCCTGCAAAGATATAAGCCCATCACTTAACTGGACATCAGACAGAAGAATTATCATGGCATGAAAGATGAGATGGATAAAGGATTAAGATCATAGAAATCTGACTAAACTTAGCCTGATGCTTAGTGAAAAGAAGAGAGTCTGATCCTAAGACAATGCCACAGTGAATGTATTCATCTAATCCATGCTTACATAGAATATTGGACAGAAAGTAAAAAAACCAACATATACATATGAATGTGTGCGTGCGTGTGTGTGTGTGTATACGTGTGTGTGTGTGTGTGTGTAGGCACAGGTGTGGCTTGTGCTGAGAAATTTGCTTCCCAAACACATGGTTCTGTGTTCATTCCCACTATGTGGCACCCTGGGTGTCTTCCACTGTAGCCACAGGCCAACAAAAGCCTTGTGAGTGAATTTGGTAGATGGAAACTGAAAGAAGCCTGTCATATAAATATGCGTGTATGTCTTATTTGTTCCCCACTGGTGTTAGTGTGTTTACATCCCTGGTAACCAAGTGGTTTGGCAAAAGAGGCCACTACCAGGCCTTTTTCTCTCTTCTTTGTTCCAGTCATTGGACTGTGGCCATGCTGGGGTACTGCCTTGAAGAGTTTTAGTCAAACAACTCAACTGAAGTACTTATATTTCTAAGCCTGTATGAATAAAACCTCGATTGAAAGGGTTTGGTATCATACCTATGTAAACTTTTATATATATATATATATATATACACATACACGCACACAGGTATCTTCTGACTGTTTTGACTTCTTTCAGTCAATAGGCTGAGGCCATACTAAAGAACTGGCTTGTAAATTTTTTTAGTCGAATGAGCCAACCCCAGTACTTGTCTTTTTTAAAACCTGATCCTTATCCTATTGAACCTGGGACCATGTTGTTGGGAAGCAAACTTCTTACCACACAGCCATGCTTATCGTTGTCTCACTATTTTGACAAGACTATCAGATGTTGTATATTGTAGTGTGAATACACTACAATATACAACATCTGATAGTCATGTTGTGACTTTCGAATGATGCTACCCCACCGGCAGGGCAGGCAGGCCACCATTCCCTCTGAACCCATCTACAGCTGAGTGAACACGACACAATGCCAGGCTGAGGATCAAAACGAAAGGAGGGGAGTGAGAGGGAGAGAGAGAGAGACAGACAGACAGAGCTAGACATGCATATCAGCATGGAAGATGTACATTAAAAGATGATAATATATATATATATATATATATATTTATATTTTTTATTCTTTACTTGTTTCAGATGGCTCACGTTGCTGGGGCATCAACCTAAAAGAATTTTAATTGAATGAACCAATCCCAGTTCTTTTTATTATGTCTGATTCTTATTTTATCAGTCAGTTTTGTCGAACCACAAAGTTATTGTTGGCAAGTGGTGGTGGTGGTGGTGGTGGACAAAAACACACACATATACACATACACACAAATATATATCTATATCTATATCTATATCTATATATATATATATATATATATATGTATGTATATGTATATTATAGTGGGGTAGGCTGGTTTATGGGCTTCTTGCTCATAAGGGACTGCTGGCCTAGATACCCTTAGAAAAAAGTTCCCCTCCGTCCTCTTTGGCTTCTACAGGGATGATGCTCTGGCCATCTCTGGGGAGGCAAGCAGCCATACACCAGACAGACTTAGGAAAGACTTAATCAGCACGCTAGCCTCCATAGGCTTGAAGATCACCATAGAGACCAACCTCACATCAGTGGACTTCTTAGACGTTACGCTTGACCTGGGCTCCGATACTTACAGGCCCGACTGCAAACCAAACGAGACGCTGTCGTACGTAAACACAGCCTCCTGTCACCCACCCAGAGTATTCAAGTGTCGCCATCAAACATGTGGTGTCCTTCTTTTCCAATCTTCTCTCAAAACATGGGCCTTAACATGGGCAAATATTACCTTACTTGGAAACAGATGAGGGTTGAAAACGGGAGAGGGTAAGAAAATCTGCCTCAACAAATTCCATTTGACCCATGGAAAAGTGGACTTTGATATATTGATGGTGGTGATGATGATGATGATGATGATGATGATGATGATGATGATGATGATGATGATCACAATTATATACCTCACTTTACCTCACTTTATGAGGAGCTGCTGTATGAGATCCCAGGTTTATGAGTTTTATTTTTCAAGTACAAGATCCAAATTTTGAACGAAGTGCAAAAGTTTGTACAACCATAACAAATGCTTCTGCGTGTTACCGAGAAATGCATAAAGAGCAAAAAAAAAAGCTTCTTCTAAGTAAACAAATCTAGACTCAATTTTACAAAGAAATCTACTGGTCCGTCTACGAGTGCTTGTGAATCAGTGATCATATCTCTCAGTGATGGTATGTGTGAGTCTAGTGCGAGTGAAAGTGATTCAGAAAACAATTATAATAATAATATTTTTTATTATAAATGATCCTGACGTTCTTTTTACTTTACATAAAATATTTTTTTACAATCTACTGTTGTTTTATTGCCTTTTATTTACGAGTATTATGAATATTATGGGTAAAATATTTTTCTGGGAATGAATTATGATTTATAACATTGCTACTTTGGGAAATTATTGCTCTGCTTTATGAGTCTTTGCTTTACAAGCAGTCTTCAGGAACAAATTAACTTGTAAATTGAGACATTACTGTATATATATATATATATATATATATATATATATATATATATATAAATTTCAGGGTAGGAAAAATTATTTGGAATTTTTTTTTCTTACTACCAGTAGCCTAGCGTGTAGAAAAACTAGTCAATAGACTATATATTATTCATATATATATATATATATATATATATGTATGTACACACACATATATATACACATATATATATATACACACACACACATATATATATATACACATACAGATAATTGCACACACACATACACATACACAAACACACACATATACATGCACACGCACACACACACACATATATGCACACGCATACACATGTATACATACACACACATACACGCATGTACAGTCATATAAAGACAAGTGTTGAAATCAGTGCATCATCATTGTTTTTCTTATACTAAATTAAACAGCCTCATTAGAAGTTAACAATTTCATAAGATGAATGACATCAACCGATCAGAAGTTGACTTCTTAATGTATTGATTAAATCTTCAAAATTCTGCAGGGATGGGAGGGGGGAGATGGGGGTGCAGCGTGGCTGGCAGTGAGGTGAGGGTGAGTGTTCTTGGCAGACAGATGTCTAGACGACCTCTCCACCAGCCATGTCCCCTTCCTCTCGAGGAGGAGGAGGAGGAGGGGGAAGAGGAAGGGGAGGAAGGTACTGACTTGCAAAGATGCTGGACAGTTACTTCTTCTTCATGACTGAGTGAATCACAGTGGAGGCGTAGGGGGGAGGGAGGAGAGGAGGAGGAGGGGAGGGAGGAGAGGAGGAGGAGGGGAGAGAGAGGGAGAGAGAGAGATTCACTCAGAACCAGAGTTGTACTTTTTTATTTGAATTTCACTGTCACATGTCCACTGATGGTGATAATAAGGATGGCAATGATGGTGGTGGTGGTGGCGGTGGTGGTGGTGGCGGTGGTGGTGGTGAAGCGAATGTGGTGATGGTGCTGATGGGGGTGATGATAACAAAGAGGGTAACAATGATGATGATGATGATGATGATGATGACAACAATGAACCATTATCAGAAATTATATATATAGATACCCCCCTCCCTCCTCCATCATTTCCCTTTTCTCACTTTGAATAGAGGTGGGTCAGGGCCTAACCCCAAAAGGCCAAGGATTTGTTTCCTTATATTTCATTGTAGGAAATTTGGGGATCTTTCGTTGATGAATTTTAACTCTGATTCAATTGTCCTTTTGTGGTGGTGGTGGTGGAAGTGGTGGTGGCAGTGGTGGTGGTGGTGGTGGTGGTGGTGGTGGTGGTGGTGGTGGCAGTGGTGGCAGTGGTGGTGGTGGTGGTGGTGGTGGGGCAGTGTGCATCTGATTTTGAGATGTTTCTTTTGCAAGGTCTTTCTGAGTAAATTGGAACGATTTGCTTTGTTGGTTCGGTTTCAATTGGTCATTCAGGAACCATAAAAGCTGGATGGTTAATATCAAAAGCAGTAATTCCCTGAGAGATCAATATCTGCTTGAATACAACACAGATATCCAATAGGCGAGTTTCTTAGAAATGTTACCCTGGCCCAAATACGATGGTTAACTCCGGCAATATATAGAATCTGCTGGGAGGTCAATATCTGTGTGAATAAAACATAGATATCCAACAGACAACATTCTTCGAAAAAGGTTCTGAGGTCGAGAGAGAGAAAATGGTTAACTGAGAATACATAGAACCACGCATTTGTTCTCTGCATTCTGATTTCAAATCCAGTCAAGTTCACTTTTCTGTTTCGACTGTTCAGGATTGATAAAATAAAGTACCAATCAAGTACCAGGGTTGATGTAATTGACTAACCCTCTCCCTTTAAATTTGCTGACCTTGTGCCAAAATTTGAAACAATTGTTATTATTATTATTATTATTATTATTATCATTATCATTATCGTTATTGAGTGAGAGAGTAGTGCATACCATCAAAGTGACACTGGGGTATAAATATACAAAGCCCACCATACTCGTCATGACAACCTGTCTGATAAGGGCCCACCTGGCACATGCATCACAACCATGTGTGCAGCATGGCAATTTCATATCAAGACAAACAACGCATGACCTTGCAGGTGGGGCCCGGTTAGAATTTT
>NC_142949.1:963769-981269 GCF_046866305.1 Octopus bimaculoides | reverse complement strand
ACCCCCCCCCCCCCCCGTCAAAGACGATGTATGAGTGTTTAGCTTTTGCTGAACGACCTGCACAAATGATTTGTTGATAAGAGATCAAATGTATGTGCTGTACATTAATTCATTCCCTTCATCAAATCAATATTGTATGAACAGGTGCACCAGTGTTGCACGCAGAGAAAGGTGAGAGGTAATGTTTTGCTTAAGAACGCAATGCATCACCCAATCTAGGAACAGAAACCACAATTTCGCAACCATGAGTGCAAAACCCGAACCTCTACGTCATGCATCCTTACAATAATAATAAGAAGAAGAAGAAGAATTGTAATAATAATAATAATAATCCTTTCTACTATAGGTACAAGGCCTGAAATTTTGTGGGAGGGGAAAAGTCAATTACATCAACCCCAGTGCATAACTGGTAATTAATTTACTGACCCTGAAAGGATGAAAGGCAAAGTCAACTGCGGCAGAATTTGAACTCAGAACATAAAGACAGACGAAATACCGCTAAGCATTTCACCCAGCATGCTAACAATTCTGCCAGCTCACCACCAGAATAATGATAATAATAATAATCCTTTCTATTATAGGCACAAGGCCTGAAATTTGGGGGGAGGGGGACAGTCGATTAGATTGACCTCAGTACACAACTGGTACTTATTTTATTAACCCCTGAAAGGATGAAAGGCAAAATTGACCTTGGCAGAATTTGAACTCAGAACATAAAGACAGGCGAGATGCCGCTAAGCATTTTGTCCAGAATGCTGAGAACTCTGTCAGTTTGCCACTTTAATAAGAATAAGAAATGATGCCATGAAAAAAATGGACAAAATGATGGTACAGAGGTCAAACATGATGAACAGCCATGAAGATATGCCTGTACATGGCCAATAGTTTTGGAAACTGGATATTCCATATAGAATAGAAAACTATCTGATTGTGATGTGTTCACATAACTTGGATGGAACGAAAGAAGCAACAAGATTCACAATACAGGAACAAGCCATCACCACTTAAAATATTGATTTCAAATGTTGGCACAAAGCCAACAATTTCAGGGGAGGGGTAAGTCGATTACATCAACCCCCAGGGTTCAACCAATACTTATTTTATTGACCTCGAAAGGGAAAGTCAACTTCAGTGGAATTTGAACTCCAAACATGAAGATGGATGAAATGACAAAAAGTATTTGGCCAGTTGTACTGACTGCCATCTTGCATCAGTTGATTGGAAGGAACAACCATAATCTTCTACAATATTGAGGGAAAATGTCTTCTGTGTGGAGTATTTCTTGAGATAATACAACACACTGTATCAAAATGTCCAATACAAACTTTGATAAACTATAATTATCGACACCATATCATGGCAAAGCTGCTCTATATATGTGGAACTACCAAATTACAACTACTTCAAGAAAAAGCTCCCTGGTTCTTCACCTCTCTTAGAAAGTGAAAATATGAATTAAGATTTTGTTATTGAAATTACGATTGAAATACACTGCTTTGTTTCTGTTGATTTTTTTTTTTTTTTTAATGATAGAAAATTTAAGTGAAAAAGTTTTGCTGGTATTTGGAACATAAATAAGCATGAAATATTGATGGTAAGTTCTAATTTAGATCACTTTAAACATTAAAACCAAAAGTGTGCCTCATACAACCAAGGATGGTCTCAGCCAGTTTGGCATCAAAAAAGTCAAAGTCTTTTTTTTTTTTTTTTTCAGCTGACATTGTGAGATGTGCAAAGAAATGTCTACATTTGTCCCAATCAGGTGACTAAAAATAGTTCAAGTCACTGACAACAACAAAAGAAAAACATATTTACCTTAATACATACTTAAAATTATTTATACCTACTGCTTAGAGCAATAATAATTAATGTGAAAATTCAATGGAACTTACAATATAGAGACAGACCACCAGGTAACACATTCTGCATGACAAAAATTAAAATAGTGTGTTAATCCATTAGAACCTGTTGAACACTGCTGAAGACAAAAGCCAAGACCAGCAGAGATTCTGTTACAGAACAGAAATGAATGTTAAAGGAAGAGATAACAGTTTTCTCCTCTAAATTAGAGAGCTTCTTACTTTCTTTAAAAGGAATGTAAACAAGGTTAGTACAATGCTTGTGATGAATCACACAGACTTAGCTGTCGGACAAACAAACAGACATCCACTTATCATCCAATTTGTGATTAACACATTTCTGTAAGGATATCAACATCTCTACCTCTAAGGATGGATATAGGTACATTCTAGAAAGTAACAGAATTAGGATCTATAAACACTATCAAGGCATTCTCTCACAGTATTTCTTAGCCTTAACAATATTTAATCCTGAACATCCTTTAACAAGATACACCATATTCTCTTTCCAAAAAAAGGGAAACTTAAAATATGAATAATAAAGAAAATAATGGTACTCTACTTTAAAGTTGTAGAAAAGTCCAGTGGAATATGTGTACCTTAAATAGGACAAGGAGAACAACAACAGTAATACTATCAGAATAAGATCATATATGTTTCAATACCATATGATATTAGAGTGGATATCAAAGAAATAGAGACGAGTGAACCAGGGAGATGAGGAGATTGTGGAAAACTGAGGTGGTTTTGGTATAACACTGAAGGAGGAGGAGGAGGAGGAGGAGGAGGAGGAGGAGGTTTTCAAATTTTGGTGTAAGGTCAGCAATTTTGAGAGTGGGATTAAGTCGATTACCCCAGTATGCAACTGGTACTTATTTTATCAATCCCAAAAGGATGAAAGGTAAAGTCAGCTGTGGCAGAATTTGAACTCAGAATTCCACAAGCACTTCACCTGGTGTGTTAACGATTCTGCCAGCTTACCACCTGAATAGTGGTAGAAGTAACAATAACCCTTTCTATAGGGACAAAGCCTGAAATTTGGTGGGAAGGAGAAAGTCACTTACATTGACCCCATCGCTCTAATCGTACTTATTTTATCAACCCCAAAAGAATCAAAGGCAAAGTTGATAAACAGATAAAAGATCGCTAAGCATTTTGTCTGCCATGCTTGCAACTCTGCCAGCTCATCGCCTTAATAATAATAATAATAACAATAATAATAATAATAATAATAACAATAACAATAATAATAATAATAATAATAATAATAACAATAATAATAATAATAATAATAACAATAACAATAATAATAATAATTCTTTCTACTATAGGCACAAGGCCTGAAATTTTGGGGAGGAAGTTAGTCAATTACATCAACCCCAATAATGCTAATGGACAATTAGAGTGCACAATGCAAATATGGCAATACTGATTTTGTTTATTGAACAGAACAATATTTCAACAGTTTGTCTGTCTCCAAGTTCAAAATGTAAAATGAAAAATTTACAGGAATTCAAAAACTGAAAATGACAGAATTCCATCCGATTTGTGTTTTCTTTCCTCTTAATTTTTTTGTCCTTGTTTTAACCAGTTACAAACGAGCAAAATATGATGACATTTTGTCTAGGAAGAAACGCAGGATAGACCAGTTTAAATTTCTAATTTCTGGATTTCTGTGTATTTTTTTCAGTTTTCAATTTGAACCCAAAGAAGACAGTTAAACAATAAACAAAATCAATCTGTATTTTATTACATAATTGCATATTCGTTAAGCTCTTCCAATTATATATTCACCTTCATAAAGAGTTACATTAATTTTCATATAATAATAATAACAATAACAATAGTTCCAGATTTTGCCACAAGGGCAGTAATTTTGGGAGAGGGGATGAGTTGATTACATCGACACCAGCATTCAATCAGTACTCATTTTATCGACCCCAAAAGGATGAAAGACAAAGTCGACCCCAGCGGAATTTGAACTCAGAATGTAAAGACAGACTAAATGTCACCAGGCATTTTGCCCAGTGTGCTAACAATTCTGCCACCTCACCACCTTTAATAATAATAATAATAATAATAATAATAATAATAATAATATAGTAGTTATTGTAGGAACTGATTTTTATTTCTTATTTTGTTGAACTTAAACAAAAATATTACAAGTGAAATAAGGCATCATTGCATATTAAATAATTTAATGATTTAAAAACAAAACTTTATATTATATATAGTTATATACATAGACATATATATATATATACAAACACACATATATGTATATGTATATATCCTTTATCTTTCGTATATATATATACATATATCTATACATACATACATATATATATACACATATATACATACATATATATACGCACACACATATATATATGCATATATATACACACACATTATATAAACACATATATATATATACATACATATATATATACATATATATATATATATACATATATATATATATATATATACATATATATATACATACATATATACATACATATATACATACATACATACATACATATATACATACATACATACATATATACATACATATATACATACATACATATATACATACATACATATATATACATACATACATACATACATACATACATATATATATACATACATATATATACATACATATATATACATATATATATATATATATATATATATATATATATATATATATATACACACACACACATTATATATATATACATATATACATTTTCAATTTACAAGTTGTCATCAAAATTCAGGGCTTTGTCGGTTCAAGGAAACATTTTCAACTTTAAATGAACTAAAAAAAAAAAAAAAAAACAAAGAAAATTTTGTTCTTTGAGGAAAGGAAAGGTTCTTCCTTCTGCTTAAACCTTACTCTTCATATTATTATTTACACTTTAACTGCTACAATCTCTGATTGTCTTCACATACTATATTTTCACACACACACACACACACACACACATATATTCATATATGTATATGTATATATACACACACACACACACACATATGTATATGTACACACATATACAGGAAAATCTGTTTGCACACACCCGCATGCATGCATGTAATGTCACACATGGCTGACCCTATAGAATACCTGGGCAACCAGCTATTTCTATGGTTAAGACATTTCAACAGAATCTAAGTGGGTGACCCATATAACCACACCCACCCACAAATATATGTAAACATATATATATATATATCTGTGTTGATGTGTGTAAATGTTTATATAAATACACACACATATGTATACATATAAAATTTATTAATGAGGGTAGAAATTGATATTAATCAATTAAAACCAGTGGTCTAGCATATTAAAAAAATCCGAAGATTAAAATTATATTACGTACAAAAATAAGAGGAATGATCATATAGGAGTCCACTTTTGCTGGTCATTCATCTTATTTTTGTATATGTATACATATATATATATACATACATACATACATACATATATATATATATATATATATATATACCCATACACAGATGTGTTTGTGTATACTGATATGTGTGTGTGCGTATGTGTGTATTAGGAAAGAGATGGGTGACAGACAGACAGACAGATAAATGTGAGCACCATAGAGTGGTGGCAAGATCCTGGCAAGCTTACTCTGCAATGTAGGTTCAATTCCTGGCTGAGCTATTTCATTTCACAGTCTTCTTGTGTTTAGGATTTCTGGTTGAATTTAAGAACCTAAAAGGGGAGTGGAGGTGAGCGCAGCAAGGCAACAAGTCATCAGGCCAAAAAGACACCGACTGAATTACAGACTGTTTACAACAAATTCCTTGGGGAAGAAGCTTCCTAGAATAGTGATCAACCAATGGACCATGAACAATTACGGGGCATTTTCCCTGCCCAGGTGTGTTTAAACACACCGTTATTTATTTATATTTTATTTATTAAATTCATTAAATCCCAACCATAGTTGCATGTTGGTATCTGTGTTGAAACTAACCCAAATGGGTGCTAGTGATCCTCACTGGAACTGATTCTGGTATGTAGGTATATATATACACATAGAATAGGTTTTATGCACTTACCTGTGTGTTTTTGGATATAAAAACTAATAAAAACAGTTTGCATACACAAACACACACACATACATATTTGCATGCATGTCTGTACGTGTATCTCTCTCTCTCTCTCTCTATATATATATATATATATATATATATGTGTATATATATAATCTCATTGCTATTACGCAATAGTGTCGTAAGTCCAAAACATTGCTTTTCCAGAAAACGAAAAAATAATTTCACCATTCCATAGCAAAACTGTCGCACAACACTTTGATAATTTTTGATATCTTGGAATTTAAACCAGCTGGAGATACAATAGTTTGACCAAAAGAACTGGCTATTGCAAGCAAAAATAAATATTGAAAAAAAAAAACAAAAAAAAAACACATTTGGCCAAATTTGGACATGACAGTTTAACATAACGGCAATGATATATATATATATATATATATATGTCATTATCAGTATATCTTTACATTCACTTTCACATGCAACATGTGAGAACTCTGATTCAGTACAATGTGATATATATATTGAGCTGCTTCTATTTCATATTTGAACATTAAATATGCACATTATGTTATAATTTGCTCCTTTTTCTTTTCTTATCTGCAGATATCAAACCTATATAATTTGTTTGGAGCTATAAAATATCCAGATTCCTTTTTAATGTTTCTAGTCTGTCTAAGCCTTATCTTCAGGAAATGGAACGGCATCGGCTTCTGTATTTTTTTGTGGGCTTTTGTCCCTTTTTTTCATTTTTAGTGTCTTTATTCATGCAGCGTTTACAGCCAGAAGCTAAGTGTTCCACATCGCTACATTCGTATTTTGACTCTTAGGTTTACATGTCATCAGCGACATGCTTATCCGGTTTGTGACATGTGTTTGTTGAGTTAATTATAGCCGTGTATAACAATATCAGTATTTGCTTCTATATACATTCACATACACACACATATATATTATGTATGTGTTTATATTTATATACATATGGGAAAACACACACACACACATTTATGTACATATATACACACACTCATATATTGTGAATATTCATATGTATATACGTGTGCCTGTGTGTGTGTGTATATATATATATATATATATATATATATATATACATATATATATAATATATACACACACACATTACACATATATATATAGAAACATACACATCATATATATATATATATATATATATACACACATAAATATATGTATGTCTACAAATATACATATAAATGTATATTTATGTGTGTGTTTGCATATATATATATATATATATAAATTTTATACACATACCAAAAGAGCTACTAATATTTTCATGCTTTTATGATACTTTAACTAGGCTTCTTTATAAAATAAACCATGTATCTCCAAGCAATCTTTCACGCTCTATTTATGCGCTAGATATATATTTTAAAAATAAGGCTGCTGGACTGACAAAATAAGAAAATATGTGAAAAAAGGTGAAGAAGGTTTATGTAAAAAATGGAATAAGAAGAAAGAAATAAAATGAAGAAAACTAAGATCCCACCCCCTAATTGTAGAAGCCACATTAAATACAGCTGGCATAGAAATAAGAGAAAATATATCAAAGTCTTCAAGACAGTAACTCACTCCTGAGTCGGTGGTGTCCTCCAATTCGATAATTAGTTTACTGTCAAGTATGTTTCTAAAAACCTGAGCCCATTCATTTGTGAGTTTGATAAGAATGGGCAAAGATTCAAAATATCAATCCATACAATTGTAAAGTCTTCAAAACCCCTGTAACCATGGTACAACTGTGTTGCGACAATAGGAGTTTGTTTGATTCCACTGTCTCTTCTTGTACACCATCACATCGTCCTACAGTGAGTGTGTGAAGAGAACAGCAAGTATTACCAGCTGGCAATTTCAATTAAGAAAAGCAAGAATGCAAACCAGATACTGTGAGGATCTCCGTCAACAGCTTTAACAATTTAGCTCTAGATCCGTACTCTATTTATAGACTGGTACTTTATTTACTCACCTCACTAACATTGAAACTCAGCAGAGAGCTGGAAAAGTGCTGCATGTCATTCTGTCTGACATATGAACAACTCAGCTCATTCATCACTGCTTATATACATACATATATATATATATACCAGTATATGTGTGTTTGTGAATACACACAGACACACACGTAAGTATGTATTTGTGTGTGTGTGTAAAGCACAATTTATGAATAAAATGCCCTACTATTAAAACATATGTAGCATTGATTAAACTGCAATTGTCCATTCAACTTCTTTAATTTTATATACATATATATGTGTGTGTGTATGTATATATATACTTTATTAATAAAACTGCAAAGACATTACGAAAACTGTTACTCAAAGTTTCATGTTCCTGTTCATCGGACAGTTTTTTTGCAGCTTTATTGATAAAACACATTACTCCACCTCTGGTATTCAAGTGCTATTTTTTCCCCTTTGTTTCACATTTATGTGCTTACTCTGGTATATAGATATATATAGTGTGGGAGCTATGCAAGCCATGTATAGGGATGCTGTCAACAAAATGATTTAGCAAGGAGTTCAATTAAAATTTAACATGCATGTAGGTGTGTGTCTGGACTTAATTATCACAGATTCCTATTTTATAAAAGAGGTTTTTTAAGACCCGCTTTCTAAGGGAACGTGTAATTACCAATGACTGAGTTATCATAGTTGAATATTTCAATGATTTAAATTGGAATGAAAAAACTTTAAACATATCCTCAAAATAAACATAGCAAACCCAAAAGTATTACTCCACAAGAAAGAAAACCAGACCTTAATGATGTCTGGGATATTTTCAAGCTTGATATGCAAGAAAGGAACGGGTAGAAATCCCATACAGTGTACCACAATATAAACCTATGAGGGTCTGAAAGATGAGGTGGGATCAGAGGCAGGCTAACAAAGACGAACAACTGTACATGGCAAATTGTTCAATCAAATGGGAAGAAAGTACCTTGGAAGGTAGTAATAACCTAAGCAGGTGACCTAATTAGCAATGGGGAAGGGAGTTTTGAAAGCATTGCAGCAACACTAAGAACAGGGGACACAGAAACTTTCAGAAAATGTGTGTAAGATGAATCAGTTGTAGTGTGCAAGAGAGAGAAAACTTTACTCGTAAGGTCATGTGATGCATACAGAGGATGATCCTGGGGCAAAAAGAATGTTACATGATTCAGATGGAAGGAATCTACAGCAGATCAAAATTGAGGAAGACATGGGAAGAAGTAAAAATTGGTCTCAGGAAGCTAAATCTCATTGAGATGAAAAGGACCACAACAAATGGCAAGATATTGTGCTGGAGAAGGTTTATCCAGTCGATGCAGATGTAGGAAGATGGATATAAAATGATGCACACACAAACACTCATATGCAACATAAAGACAGATATCATCCAATATGTTCAACATCAACTTGAATGAATCGGGATGAAGAAATCTGAATCAGCCCCACCCGCTGCCTCACTTATGTAATTAAATCTGAAAACCTTCCTTATAGAAATCTTCAGTGTAGTGACTGACCTATATTCAATGATGTGCACCACCTGAATGGATGGATTCAGTTCAGGTGAGCTAGAAGGCCAGACTTCCTTGTGGGTAAATGGTGGAAGTTTCACCTTCAAGTAATCCTGCCCCTTGCCTTGAACCCTGAACTGCGAGTTGTCTAGGACAAACATACCCTCATACAGTTCATAATGTTTAACCCTTTAGTATTTAAACTGGTCAAATCCGGCCAAAATAGCCTGCCTGTTTCATGTTCAAACCAGTTAGATCTGGCCTCTTACACCTATCCTACAATATCATTTTAATAACATACAACCATATCATCAAAATCTTGAAGCCATGAGATAATGCATGATTAATTCAAAGCAATGTGAATAACAGGTGACAGAATAATTTGAATGTTAAAGGGTGAACAATAAACATCAGAACTTTATCAAGAACATTTGTATACACTGTTGTTTTTGATATGAAGACCAGCTTTGATGAAATGTGGTGCTATTACATATCTCTCACATGAAAAGCTTCAAACAGCATCACCAAGTTTGGGTTCTTACATCACACGGGAGTAAGAACTTCTGAAGAGTTAAAAGCAATAATCCCACCAATGATTAATGAATGCTTAACAACAAGTGTGGTGATGCAAACAGGAAAAATAGGACCCAAAATATGAGTATTTGTATAATTTTATTAATATCTAGTCAAAGCAATGGAGTGACTCAAGAGCTGAGAGTTTCATGTGTTGGCACTTCTTAAATGAATGGATAACTATGAATTTAAATATAAACAATACGAGAGATCACTATGTGGATCCCCTGTATGCTAAAAATAGACATCAAACCATCTTGCCATTAAATCTGTGTTCTCAACTTAGTAAGACGCTAGATGTTTATGAGCGAGATATCTAGTGTCTTATTAAGTTGGGAACACAGATTTAATGGTAAGACAGTTTGACATCTATTTTTAGCATACAGGGGATCCACATAGTGATCTCTCATATTGTTTATATTCAAATGAAATTCACGGTCCTTGGACATTTTTAAGTATGCTGACCACTGGTTGAAATTGATATTATTTGATAATATTAATTTCTACTCTTATTATTTAATTATGAATTTCATTGTCGAGACAAAGATTCTCGTTTTCCCTGTCAGGTTCGTCATACAACTGAGGAGTTTGGGACTCTCACTTCACTAAATGCTTCAGAATAGTTAATGAGAAATGCTTCAATACCTCTAAAAATTTGACTTCATGACTCAATAATTTTTAATAGCTGTCCTCCCCACCCCCCATTAGTTATTGTCCTTCTTAGAGTCTCTCACAAGCTTGATACCCATCAATATGATTTCATCTATAAATAAAATGTTTATGGCTCAAGCCTTGTCCTCCTGTCCAGACCATGGAGTTTTGTAAGCTTGGTCATGCAGGTAGATGGATTTCCAGCAACAGGTCGTTTTAAACCATCCAGAGAGATTCAGGTATACACTTGTGATTGTTATAGACATCATGGGATGATGACAAAACATCTCCTGGAGCCTTAAGCTTAGCAACAGTATACTAAACTGATGTTCTACATTTAAGAGATGAGGAATTATTTACATTATTTACATTTGACGGATATTTGTCCTCATCTTGTTTGTTGTTAACACAACGTTTCGGCTGATATACTCTCCAGCCTTCATCAGGTGTCTTGGGGAAATTTCGACCGTGGGTTCTCATTCCTAAGGAATGAGAACAACAAACAAGATGAGGACAAATGTCTGTCAAATGTAAATAATGTACTAAACTGTTGTCGTTTTAATTCCATGGCATCGGCAATGATGGCCAAATGCTTTCATCAGGTGCAGCTCATTTCGTTGTTGGAGGGATTTCATAAACTTGCTACAACCTGGCACAATCTGTAACAGGAACATTTAACTAAGATCTTAAGATTTGTTGCATTCAAAATATAAGCACTTAATTCATTATAGCCATTATGATTTAGTATTTTAAATTAGTTCCAATTTAGCTGCCTGACCCCCATGGATGTATGCGTGCAGGTATATATATATTATTAAATACATATATTAATGTGTGTGCTTTGTGTATTTTCCAGTGGCTGCAACTTTAAGTTGTTTTAACACCGGTGACATGAGAGTTATATACTTTGCTATACCATTGCAGCCACTGGAAAATACACAAAGCACATACATTAGTAAATTGTATTTAATAATATTACACTAGAGCTGCTTTTATTTCATATGTATACACACACACACACACACACACACACACATATATATATATATATATATATATATATATATACATGCATATACTAGCTTAGCTGAGTATTCTGTCATTGCCAGGTAATTTTCATAATAGAATGCATTTATTTCAATTTTTTTCTTTTTGTCCCATGCCAGACCATGTCTTCCCCAATGGATAAGCCTCTTGATCAGGACAGATTTTTGCATTATTTGGGGGGGGGGGGAATTTATAATGCATCAATAAACTAAGTTTTTGCCATGTAAGGATTTTTCTCAGTTCACTGCGGATGCTTTGCGAGGGTCTTTTGACTCTGTCACTCTTCTAATGAAATTCCTTACACACATGTATACAAATACACACCCAATGTGAGCGAGATACAGATTGAGAGAGGGGGGAGGGGGGGGAGAGAGAGAGAGAGAGAGAGATCTTTTCTATTGCTCTCAATAAAAGAATTTTCAAATTTGGTGTATTCAAGTACTTTTCATGCTGAATTTGACTTTGAGATTCATTTAATCCAGCAAGATTTTTGATAAATGTTACCCAAACAGAAAACACAATTTGGAAGCTGGCATTTTCTGCATCGTAGCTATTATAAAGTGGAAGTAAACATTACAGTCATGAAGTTTTAAACGAAATGAAAGCACTTACATGTAACATCAAGAGGGGGGGGCAGCAGCATGTGTAAGAGATATACAGAGAGAGAGAGAGAGAGAGAGAGAGAGAGAGAGAGAGAGAGTGATGAAGAGTGTGGCAAATATATAGAAAGAGGGAAAGGCATAAAAGAGAAGAACCTAATGGAGACAGATAGAGAGTGGGAGGCTTTTGTAAGAAAAATTGAGTTATTTCTCATAGCAAAGTAAACTTTTTGATTACTGATAACTGAATACCGTGTCACTGGGATGCAGATTTCGAAAATCAAATCTGATCTGTGACACATTCATATACATACATACATATATTCTCATTTATATAGTGCACACACACACACACACACATATATATATTTATTTATTTATGTGTTTCAGCCAAGTGGCTGCGGTCATGCTGGTGCACCACATATATATATATAGGGAGAGAGAGACCTATTTATGTTTTTATATATGCTTACATGCATGTATGCATATACATATACATATGTGTGTGTGTGTATTATGTATATGTGTATATGTATGCATGCATACGTGTATGTGCTTATGATGATGATGATAATCACACACACACATACACGTGCTCACACAGAAACATGCACAACCCACACATATAGATTATATATGTATATACACACCCATATATATTTATACATATACTCATTCTCTCTCTCTCTCTCTCACACACACACACAATTTTATTACTTGAATAATTAATTATATAATTATTATAGAACACATTATTTCAACTAGCTTCAAACTATCACAAAATTATCGAAGCCAAAAGGTGGTAGACATTGCTTTTTTTTTGAGAGTGAACTATATCTGAAGAAAACATTGCTTTTGAAATTGAAAGACAAAAATATAGAATATTTCATATCCAAAACAAGACAGGAAAAAAAAAAGAGTTATAAGTTGATAAAAATAAAAATAAAAACAAAACAAAAAATAACCACATATATAATACAAATATTCACTTAATATTCATAATATTTGTTTAGTAATAAACATTAGCATATTGCTAATAATATTTAAATTATATTTCAGTATCATTTAAATTATTTCTACTTTTTATATGCTTCATTTCAGATTCTGATAGTTTTCATTTATTTCCCTCTTGTTGTGTTTTTGACATTTTCATGTCTATTTTAGATGTTCAGAGTGTTAGCATTTCTTTAACTTCTTCTTCTTCTTCTTCTTCTTCTTCTTCAAAAATTGGTCAACTGAATTTAACAGAGTCAAGCTATAGCATTGCAGTTGACAAGTCAACAGGGGGGGGGCACCCATCAAAATGTTAAGCTGACATGTAGCCCCTATACAGTTGTTTAACCCTCTAAAAATAACAGACAACTCTCCCTTGAAATCACACCCTACATCATAAAACAGGAAGAGTGCAATAACCAAATGTAGTTTGAGATTTTCTATGTTTGGAACAGGTCATGGTCAACGTTCACGGTTTCACCCCCCTCCTTCTAGCATTTACATGTTTTCTACACAAAGACACCTTAATCTCAAAGTTTTAATCCATATAGGATTAGAACAAATATTGAAACAAAGGGGAACTCTCATCCACATAATCATTCAAGCTGTTCAACGTAGCATTTCATTTTATTTAATGCCACCCCCACCCCCACCCCCCACCCCCCAATGAACTCTTCATCCTCTTCGAAAATGGGGACGACATTGTTTTCGTCTGGAATCTTAACACATTGTCCTTCACAATAAAAATATGAGTGTCATCACATTTAGAAATATTGATCGGACCCACAACATACATCTTTTCACACAGAGCTGAGAAGGAGTACTTAACAATGACGACACTCGGAATAAGTCTCATACAGAGGTGTAAAAGGTTAATTGTTGTCAGAAGGAAGCGTGGCACTGTATAAGTGAGAAAAATCAACTTATAATTGGGTGTTACCCTTTCCTTGCGCTTAGCTAAGGGTGCCTTTAGCCAAGCAGACTTTCCCTGAATATCCTAAATCAAGACAAAAACATTCCACTTGCCCCCATGCCTTCCAATAATCCAAAAGAAATATAGGATATCCTATGGGTGAGATACCAAGGACACTAATATTGCAACAATTTGATTTAACTTTCTAATGCAATATTTTCGTTTCGAATCTCATTTGATTTCATTTAATACAAGTTGTTGACTTTTTCAATTTTGCAGAGAGAGTTGACTATTATTCTAAAGAAAAATATTAATTTCAAACTTATATATTTATATATAAGAATGTATGTATGTGTATAAATGTGTGTATATGTATATATATATATATATATATATATATATATATATATATATATATATATATATGTGTGTGTACACAAAAAAAAAACATTTGAGCATTTCAAAAAAAATTTTTAATAAACTTTCCATTTTTAAAAAATATATATGTTTCTGTGTATGTTTGTATGTACATAAGATCATGTATATGTATGTGCACTTTATATATATATATATATATATATATATATATATATATATATATATCTTATACATGTGTGAGTGTCAGTATGTTTATTTATATGTATATGTGCATGTGTATGTATATATATATATCTTTGAGTGTGTGTGTATGTGTGGTGTGTATATATGTATATACATACATATATATATATATATGTATGTGTATATATATATATATATATATATATATATATATAGATGAGTTATCAGATCACAGTCCAACTTCATAGTTAATTGCAATCAATACTATGAAACTTATTGATTTTTTGTTTCTTTTTTAAGTAAATTAAGGCCAAATAAGAAATTGACCCGGCGCTATCATTTCAGGTTTAACACCTCAAGCATTAATGGCTCAATCTGTGTCGGATTAACTTGTAAAAGAATTTTTGAGTGTTCTTCACTGAGATCTTTCAAGTCAGCGAGTTTCTGTAGAAGGAATGGTAATATCTCTTTGGCATAGCTGAAAGAAAACTCTGACTCCAGGTAATGTTTTAATAGCGTGATGTAATGGTCCTGAATATCAGAGATCAAAGTCCGACTGCTGAGGTTCGGTCCCTCAGGATTGAAGATTATGATTAGCTGTAGCAGCGTCATCACTTCGTGGTTGTCTTGTACAACATACTTTAAGCTGCGACAATAACGAGTGTGAGAGTCATGCAGATTGAAGTAGCCGGTCACCTCTTTTAGAATCTTTGTCGGTACCTCACCTTTGGTCGTGATCCACGCATCTTTCTCGTACGAGTAGAATGCCACTGACCGCAAGAGAATTGTACTGAGAACACAAGCCTTCAGTGTCGCTATTTGATCCTCCTGACTCAAACGCATAAAGTCATCAAGACGCTTGACAAATTTAATCAAACGCCTTACAGCAATTTCCGAATTGTTCACCAGTTGGTTGATGGTTGAATAGTTACTCTTTTCACTGTGATAAGAATCTACTTGAGATGCTAAGGTTGATTCGTAAAGCATCGTTAACTCCTTGATGAAAACTGTTTCATTCTCCGTCAGTTTACGGTACAGTTCTCTCTCTTTTGGTAGAGAAGCCAAATCCACTTTGATGGGGACTGGGTCATTAGAAGCTGTCGTAGGTGTTGGAGAGTTGTCACTGAAGTTACTCATTGGTGTATTGCTCATTAAATCTGACCAATCAGAACAAGCTTCCTGATCAGATGATGTCACTTCTTCTCTACTTTTGCCAGTTGACTGGCGTTTCTGTCGATTTTCCAAAACTTTGGCCATTCTCGCTTTCCGCTCTGTTTCATCTGAAACAAAAAGAAAAAGAATAAACACATCTACCAAGAAAAGTTATTTTTTCCAGTCTAGGTATAAGAGATTCTATAATCTTTGCAATACTAATAATGGGAAATGAACCAGTTAAAATATTCACAAATTTATAAGATGTGTTGGTATTGCTACCCTATAAAAGTCTTAGAAATACTTCATATTTGTTTCAATTATTTTCTTAAAGTATTCTGATTTCTCCAATTTTTCATGTGTATTTTCTATGACTATATGCTCACACATACAACTTTCTCTCTCTCTCATACACACACACACAAATACCCTCTCCCTTTCACACACACACACACAAACCTTCTCTCTCTCACACAGACACATACCCCTCTGCCGTACACAAATACCCACTCCCTTTCACACAAACACCCTCACTCTCACACATACTCTCTCTTTCTCTTTCACATATACAGATATGCTCTTCACAAACACACACAAACAGATACCCATCTCTCTCACACACACATACATCCTTTCTCTCTCTCTCTCTCTCCATACACACACACACACCCTTTATAAAAACTGGTGTCACTGGTTTTTGCTGAAGCCATTAGAATACAATTTGGTATTTGCTAAATATAGTATTTGATGGAGACAGTTACAAAGAGTTAGTTCGGGATACTAAGAAAAATTAATATTACTGGGTCATATTTAATTAATTTACAGAATGAAAATAAACATGCTAAACCTTTTCCCAGTTTAATCAATTAAATTTCTTAAATTAATTAAACTGGAAAAAAAAAATCAGAATTAATTTTTCGACAAATTTTGAAATTAATCACTAATAATTGAAATTTGATTCTGTTAGTGTAAATCAATACTTTTGAATTACAGCAGAAAGAAGCAAGGAATGCTGTTACGAGAGACTGCTGGAGGATGAGGAATGTGTGTGTGTGTGTGTGTGTGAGGGGGGAGAGAGTGAGTTGACCCAACAGAGCGGCTGACCATTCAAGTTGGGGGTGCAAGTGCAATCAATAAACAAAATGAAAGCAGAGTAACAGCTATATCTGGTGCCATCCATATGGTACCTGGAAAACATTGGTATCATATGCTCTTGTGACAATAAAAAGCCAATTAACCCATTACATTTGGATTATCCAGCCAAATGTAATGTTTATCTATTTATATTGTTTTGAATTAATCACGTGATATCTTGTGCCTTCAAGATTTCAATGACATGATTATTTATTTTTAGAATGGCATTGTAGGGTTGGTGTGGGAGGCCGGATCTGGCCAGTTTGAACATAAGTTACGTAGAACATTTGGGCCGGATATGGCTGGTCTGAATGCGAATGGGTCAAGAAAGCTCTACATGGCACAGGCCTGGCTGTGTGGTAAGAAATTTGCCTCTCAGTCCCACTGTGTGACACCT
>NC_142949.1:903769-961269 GCF_046866305.1 Octopus bimaculoides | reverse complement strand
TTGTTAACCAGACAACAATCAAAATAAAAGAAATCCACCAACCTTGCTCCCTCTTGCGTTTCGTCGAAAGAAAGCCTTGCACGATTCACAGGTGACTGCATCAAAGTTGTAACCGAGGGCAACATCTCCGCAAACTCGACAACGTTTCTCATCTTTCAATTTCTTCTTCTTTATGTTGTTGTTGTTGTTGTTGTTGCTGTTGCTGTTACTGCTGTTGCTGTTGTTATTGTTGTTGTTAGTGTTGCTGCTGCTGTTACTGTTGTCGTCGATGTTCTCCTTTTTGCTTTGCAGCATTATAAACGACGTCCCAGACAGACTGGAGAACTGCACCTCTTCATAATCCTCTGTGCTCATCAAACATTCCTTAATACTGATCTCGGGTGAAGCTTGTACGGCTAACTCCTGAAACAGCAATCAATGCAACAGAGATAACGAAAGCCAAATCATAAGAAACTTTCCTGGCCATCTAATTTTCATCCATCAACTCACAAGACTATTTATTTATTTCTCTTTCTCTCTCTCTCTCTATGTATAAATATATAGGTGTGTGTATGTGTGTGTGTGTGCGTGTATTTATTATCTGTATACAAGAATGCTGTTGATGACGGTCTCAAAGTTTTGGTTAGCCAGGCCTTTATCAGACTGCCAAGAGTAGCTTGGCTGGCTGAAAATTCAAAGTCACTGTCAACAACATTGTATAAGAAAAATATAAATTTGTACTCTAAAGGATAGAGTAAGCCATCAGGCCAATGTAAAATTGCTTTTATTATAACAAAACAAAAATAAACATTTACATATAATAAACACACACACACGTGTGTGTGTCAGTGTTAAAATGGGGGTAGCTGATGAAGGAAAATGTTCTCTATGTGGCTTGTGTGTTTTCTGTACTCTGGTTATTATTATTTTCTTGTCTACGTTTTGTTTGCAATGTCCTGTACCCAGATATGCACCTATATATACAGGTAGACGTAGGTATGCACATACCTGTATGTATATATGCATATACTCATTTATTATTTGTTATATATATATATATATATATATATAACAAATAATAAATGAGTATATGCATCCATTCATCCATCTATCCCCACATCCAAACTTACCTGCCCAACTCACCCATCTACCTACTTACCTACCTATTACAGTGAACTTCTTCGTAAGAATATCTGCTGGATAATCTTTCTTAAACAACCTCATTGTGAAAAATCTACTTGTGATATTTGCTGTGATAAACCTTCTTTTGGAATCATATATTGTGATATACCTATTTATGACCTCACCTTATGACATGATTTGCTGTCTGTAATAAACCTTCTTATGATATCTGTATTGTGAGAAAACCTAATTATGGACAATATCTATTGCACTAAACCTTCTTACGACCATATAATATCATACTTTGTGACAGATCTACTAGGTAACATCCATTGTAATAAACCTATGACATCATATATTGTGATAAACCTATGACATTGTATATTGTAATATACCTATGATGATATTTATTGAAATACACTTTCATATGACGTTACATGTTGGATAAACTTTCATCAGCTGTAGTAAACCTTTTTGTGACATCTGTATTGTGATAAATCTACTCAGATGACAATATCTATTGTGATAAACTTGTAAAGGTTATCTCTGCAGATATTCTATAGAAATTATAGCCAGCACTGATTTTTGTTATGACATTTCGTATCCAGGAATGTAAAGTGTACTGCTAACAGAGTAGAACGTGGTATTAACTCAATAAAAATGCTTAATATTTTATAACGAAATGCTGTGTTGCCTAACGAAATGCTGCATCCCTACAAATCTCATTAGTGTTGTGATAAACCTTTTCATGATCACATCTATTCTGATCATATTCCTTTTAACATCATACTTTGTAATAAATTCACTTCGACAACATTTACTGTGATAAACTTATTTATAAGAACGTCTGATGAGATAAAACTTTTTATGGCGATATCTTTTGTGATATTTCCTATGACATCGTCTGCTACGGATGACAAAATTTATTGTGACAAATTTTCTGATGGCATCCATTGTGATAAACCCACTTAAGACGACAATTAATTGACAACATAAAGTATATAACAGACACATCATTAACAATTGGGTCACTTGTGTCACATTCTAAGCCATACACCTGTATGTACACCTGACAGGTAAGTCGTTAAACCACAGTGACACATCATACGAGGGGGTGCTGAAAAGTTCCTGGCTTTGGGTTATAGAAAATAGAGGAGGATCAATTAATTATGATTTTAATCAACATATTTCCCTCTCAGATTCACACACTTATTGCAGTGGTCCTTCAGTTTTTCTAAGCCCTGAAAAAAGAACTTGGAAGGTTAGCCTCCAACCAGGATTTCGCAATACCCTTAAAGCCAGGAATTTTTCAGCCCCCCCACCCCCCACCCATATGCTAATGAAGAGATTGCAAGTGAGAGATACCAATTGCCTTGATTGACTATAAACATATTCATTTATTATTTTATATCCTACATTTTGTGAACAATACTACAGTTGGTTATAGGTTTCTCATCAGCCAATCACTGGTTCACTTCACCTTTCCTGATGTGGAAACATATTACAAAATAATACACACAACACCTTATGGTGTGTCAATGGTGGTTTGTTTCAATACTATACTGTGCTATAGTAAATAAGCTGTTTAGCCAACACTATATATATACATATTTATCTCTGTTTTTTTTTATTTTTATTTCTCTCCATCTATTTTCTCGCCTTATTCCTTTCTGTAGAAGAGTGTATAAATGTGTGTGTGTGTGTGTGTCAAACAAAATATGAAAATCGTTTGGTCTTATTTACTCTTCATTACACATGTTTCATTTGCTAATAGGAATCACAAAGATTTGCATGTTACATAGACATGTAAAGAATTTCCAATTAGAAACTCTTCAGATAAAGAATAATTACAATATGTATATAATAATAATAATAATAATAATAATAATAATAATAATTATATATTTAGGTCATCAAGTATGAAATTAGTAGAAAAGAAAAAAAAGTTTGCTAATGTTTTATAAATACAAGGAATAGTTTTATTCATCAAAGTATGCACCCATATTGTCAATACCCTTTTGCCATTTCAGCAGTAGCATGTCCCGCCTGAAACTGTAAAAGCCTGGCAATCTAGAGTCAATAAAATCTTGGAACGCCTGTTTTACAGCGTCGTCGGAATTAAATTTTTTTCCTATCAAAAAGTTATCCAAATTCTGGAAGAAGTGGGGGTAAGTGGGGGCAAGATAAGGTGAGTATGGTGGATGATGGAGAACTTCCAACTCCAACTCCTGTAGGCTCCAACCTGATCTGGCAATGTTTCTACAGCTGGATGCCCTTCCTAACACCAACCACTCCAAGAGTGTAGTGGGTGCTTTTTATGTGCCACAAGCACAGGATCCAGTCAGGCAGCCCTGGCATCGATCACGTTCAGACGGTGCTTTTTACATGTCACTGGCATGGGGGCCAGTGAGGCAGGCACTGGCCACAGCTATGATTTTGGTTTTACTTGACTCAACAGGTCTTCTCAAGCATATCATATCGCCTGACGCATCAAGGGTACTCTTAAATGGGCCGGACATGCAACACTGGCATCGGCCATGGTTGTGATCTCACTTTAGTTGCTGGGTCTTCTCAATCACAGCATATCTCCAAAGGTCTCGGTCTCCTGTCATTGCCTTTGTGAGGACCAACGTTCGAAGGTCATGCTTCACCTCCTCATCCCATGCCTTCCTGGGTCTACCTCTTCCACAGGTTCCGTCCACAGTTAGGGTGTGGCACTTCCTCACACAGCTGTCCTCATCTATACGTAACCTATGACCATACCAGCACAGTCATCTCTCCTGCACACCTGTATCAAATGCATGCTTCAGCAAAGATCTTTGTGCTACTCCAGCAGTTGCCCCTTGCATGTAAGAGGCCCTCTCCGTGCTACCTATGTCTTGTAAGGAAAAAGCAAGGCTGATACCGCTCAGCACAAGTGTTGTTGTCAGAACGCAGAGAACCAGAACTGATACTGAAAAATCCTTTCATCTAGCACAAATGATTCCACTAATTCACAGCTTTGGATTCTGGCATTTTTCCATATCAATGCTAATAAGGATGAAAGACCTAGCTAACAGCCTTCATGGGATTTGAACTCAGTGTGCAAATATTGCATAGAATCCTAACTGATATCCTAACTATTTTGCTCGGACTAAACAACAATAACAGCAACATACACGTGCAGCAGATGAGTGTTTTCCTGCCTCCATTTCAATCAGAAAAAAATGAAAACAAAAAGAAGCCTTCCTCATTCTCATCAATCATCATATTGTTTCTGCAGACTTGGAAGCTGCAATGTTTCTGGAACCGCATCAAGGCAGAGTTTACAGTTACCACATAAAATTTATAACAGAAAGAATTCACAGACAGAATTTACAAGAGCTCACAGAACTTCCAAACAAGGCTCTGCAGATCACAGAAGAATAAAAGAACATTTTTCAGTCAGTCAGCCCCATCGTTCATTTGCCCAAATATATTCTCTAACTATAAAAACTCTTTTATCCTTGACCTTCACCTTCAATCATACAATGTTTCATGAACTCTATTGTTCTTGAGCTTCAACTTCAACCATACTTCATGTCCTGCTTTCAGGGATTCATTTTATGCTACAAGTTTAACAAACCAAACATAACAAAATACCTTGTGGTATTTGTTCCAGCTCATTACATTCTGAGTTCAATTCCTGCCAAAGTCAACTTTGTCTTCCATCCTTTCAGAGTTCATAAAATAAAAGTACCAGTAAAATACTGAATTCAAAGTAATTAATTAACTCTTCTGACTCTCAAATTTCAGACCATGTGCCTATAGTAGAAAGGATTATCATCATCATTATTATTATTATTATTATTACTATTATTATTATCATTATTATTACTAAGACGACAAGCTGGCAGAATTGTTAGCACACCAGGCAAAATACTTAGCATTTTGTCTTTATGTTCTGAGTTCAAATTCCACCATGGTTAACTTTGCCTTTCAAACTTTCAGGATTGATAAAATATGTACCAGTCAAACACTGGGGTCAATATTATCAACTTACCCACTCACCCAAACCTGTTGGCCTTGTACCAAGATTTGAAATAATAATAATAATCAATCAATCATCATCATTATTGTCATCATCTTCCTTATCATCATCATTTTCATCAATGCAGTGGTAGTGATAGAAAGAATAGAGCAACTGATTAAACTCCTTGTGTTCAAAAGTTACATTCTGTTTGATTCCAAGTTTGAAGCTCACCAGTTTTCATCCTTCAAACTTCTAGGTAGGGAAGGGGAGGGGGACGCAATGAAATAAGCACTGGGATCAATATATAATCAATTGTGGAGACATAGAATGGCAGAAACTATGAAATAATAAGTTTCCAAAAATGTGTGACAGATTAACTTAAAAAGTTTGGCGAGTTATGGGTAACAACAAAACAGTAACAGTAATCTCTACATATGCACCACAACCAATGTGATGACATGTGCATGTGTGTGTGTGTGTGTGTGTGTGTGTTTGTGTGTGTGTAAAAGAGAGAGATGGAGAGAGAGAGAGAGATGGAGAGAGAGAGAGAGAGAGAGAGAGAGAGAGAGAGAGAGAGAGAGAGAGAGAGAGAGAGATGGAGAGACCCCTTAACTGTCATCAAATAATTGCACCAACTTCCTTTCTTTTAGAAGCAGAAAACAGGCATCAAGCACAAGCCCCCACCACCACCACCACCACCCATTGAAAGCTCCCTTTTCCTGTCAGGCACAAAACTTCAGGGCTGCTACCATCATTGTTCACACAATGAAATGATGGTCTGGAGAGATTGCAGAGAAAGTGAAGTGGAAGCAAATAGATGTTTGCTGTATGCAAAAAGTACCCTGGATGGGGTGGAGGGCCTCAACCAAACCCTTCATAGGCAAGGAACAAAGGTATAAATTTTGGATGAATAACATTGCTGGTTTGGGTGGAGTGGAGATATTGTTGCCAGAGAAATGGATAAATAAAAAGTAAGTTTGTGTTTTAAGAGTGATACTTGATGCCTGCTAACAAAACATAGGCAGTGAATGTAGAAAATGTGCAAAGTTTAGACAGAAACGTAGCCAGTATCCTTCATATTCTACTTGCATGATGTTATGTTAGGTATGTAATGTAAGTGTGCATGAACACAACAAAGCAGAAATGAGCTGAGAGAAGAACCAATGTGTAAGAGGAATCAAATGTGATTTGCAAGAGAAGAACTCTGGTGTGTACGGAGGATAAAAGATGCCTAGTGATCTAAATGAGAAGAACCTCAACAGGTGAGGATGAGCAAGGAAGACATGGGAAGGAGTGGAAAAAGGCCAATTTTTAGAAGATGACACCGAACTGTAACAAGTAGCAAGTCACTGGTCCAGTGAATACTCCTCGAACCCATGCAATCATGGGGAGATGGATTTATGATGATGATGGTGGTGAGAGCACAAATGTGTTCTACCCATTTTTGTATATGTTTAAGTGTCTCTTCTGCTGAAGATAAACTAGAACAATGCTGTGCTGATGAGAGCTATTGCAGTAGAAACATGCTTACAGATTTTATCCTCAAGACAATCAGATGGTCTTTTCTTTATTGGGCCGTTGCCAGTACCGCCTGACTGGCTCCTGTAGGATTTTCGAGCGAGATCGTTGCCAGTGCCCCTGGACTGGCTTGTGCGGGTGGCACATAAAAGACACCATTTCGAGCGTGGCCGTTTTCGTGCGGGTGACACATAAAAGCACCCACTACACTCTCTGAGTGGTTGGCGTTAGGAAGGGCATCCAGCTGTAGAAACTCTGCCAAATCAGACTGGAGCCTGGTGTTGCCATCCGGTTTCACCAGTCCTCAGTCAAATCGTCCAACCCATGCTAGCATGGAAAGCGGACGTTAAACGATGATGATGATGATGATGATGATGTATGTCAGTTTTGGAAGATTCTTGATTCTTAAGATTATCCTCTTTTCTAGTTTGGAGTTGTCCAATTGCCACTGAATGGTTGGTTCACCCTCTCTGGAAGTGAAGATAATTTCAAGAAATCAGGAAATTATCGCATAAACTATTTACTATAACTTTGTCTTTGATTTTCAAATACAAACCATTTGCTATTTTGAGTCATTTCTGTAAGTTCAGTTTCCATTTCAATTAACTGCTATATACTAGCAGAGGAACCATTGAAAATGACAGGAATTAATTTTATTTCCTTTTGGTAAATTGTAATCTTTGTTTTAAGCCTTTTGATGTTTCAATTTCAGTTATTCCCATTCCTATTACCTCAAGCCTTGTTTAAGTCATCCTTTTGTGTTTCATGGTGTTGTCTATTCATTTCTTCTTTTCGATTCCCATCACATTTACTTCTTGTGACAATCTTCATCATCCTTCCACCATTCAAGATGAAGTCCTTCACTCAAAATTTTCTTCACCTGAGTCTTCTGTTTCTTCCTGTCTCCTTTCACTCGCACTTTCTATCCATCTTTGCTCTTAAAACGTAGGATAGCTCCAGACCCCTCCTAATCAATCCACCTCATCACCTTCTTACTCTGAACCCCGCTTTCTCAATAATCCCTGACACTAATTCTCTGTTCCCAACCATATTCTCCCTACACATATCCTCTTGAAAGAGGCAACTGCAGAGGCATCGAACTGATGGACCGAGTTATGAAATGAAATGAAAGTGTTGAAGCACACCTAATTAGGAAGAAACGTAATCTAAAGGAGATGCAGTTTGGTTTGAGCCAGGACCAGGTACTACGGATATTGTTTCTCAGCTATAAAAACATGTTTGACTTTGGAGAAATATTACCATGCTTCGAAACAGGCAATGGTTGGTGATAGAATATTGAACCATGAAAAATTTTCTTCAATAAATTCTGATTCATATAAGCATGGAAAAGTGGACATTGAAATGATGATGATGATGATGATGATAAAGATGAGGAGGAGGACGACGAATAGTAGAACTACAAAGAGGTTCTTAGAATAGCACCTTATTCCCATCTGCTTAATAGTACAGAAAGTAAAAATAAGCACCTCTTCTCTTGAAGATTATTAAAATTTGTGAAATGGCACGTCATGATGAAAGTGTGTGTGTGTGTGTGTGTGTGTGTGTGTGTGTGTGTGTGTGTGTGTGTGTGTGTGTGTGTGTGTGTGTGTGTGCGTGCGTGCGCATGTGTGTGTGTGTGTGTGCGTGAGCGTATGTCTGTGTGTGTGTTAGCATGTGCACGTTTACACAATTACTCTATGAAAGCATCTCTAGTAAAATATATATACATACATTTCTTCTGATATTATTAAAGTGTTTCTTCTAGAAAATCAACTACTCAGTAGCAAGATTATAAATAAAATTCAAACAAAAAAAGAAAAAAAGATTATATGAATCTCCTCTACTTTCTGATGTTCTTTCCGCAGCCATTCACCAATTATTGATTATCTGTTTTGGTATATGGCACCACATTATGGACATCACTCCAGAGCAATTTAGATATTTTGGGAAGTCTTCAGAGAATCCTTGGAGTATCATAAATCAAACTGACTTTTACTAGCAGACCGTTTCTAAATTAATTCAGAAAATGGTAAAGCTAATTTGGTCATCTAAGTTGAAAGACTTATGCAAAGATGCTCTGTAAACTATAAACACATTTCTGGCCACAAGAATGAGAAATATTCAAAAGAAGCACGAAAAAGGAGCACTTGGCAGAAAATTACCCCCAAATTAAAGATGATACTTAATGATATTGAATACCTGGTTAAATATGATAGAGGGACAAAATCAGGTGTCTTGCTATGGAGGAGATACAATGCTACCCTACATTATATGGGTGGGAAGGACTAATTGAGAAGATGTAGATAAAGAAAGAAAGGAAAATTGTCCCTGAAAAACTGGCACCTGGTACCTAACAAACATTTGAAGATTATTATTTTTTTTTATTTGTTTCAGTCATTTACTGCGGCCATGCTGGAGCACTGCCTTTTAATTGAACAAATCAACCTCAGGACTCATTCTTTACAAGTGATAGTAGGGGGGACAGATGCACAAACATACATACACACACATATATATATATATATGACAGGCTCCTTTCAGTTTCCATCTACCAAATCCACTCACAAGGTTTTAGTCGGCCCGAGGCTATATTAGAAGACACTTGCCCAAGGTGCCACGCAGTGGGAATGAACCCAAAACCATGTGGTGGTAAGCAGCTACTTACCACACAGCCACTCCTGTGTCTACATATATATATATAGAGAGAGAGAGTATATAATAGACAAATAGCATTTAAGTTTGCAACAATTGTTTCACTAGAAATTTATTTAATGTAATCTTGATGGAGCAGATTGCATCCTATTAATTATATTTCCAGCATCATTAAGCATTACATAAACTTAGTCCAACATACATTCATTCGCCAGCATATATATATATATATATATGCTTTATTTGTATATTAAGGCTACCATTGGTTTCATGTTAATCCAAAATGGAGACGAATGTCATTCCTCCATGTGATTGGCAAGAAAAATATTCTTGATGATGATGACAATGACGACAACGACGATACTGATGATGATGATAATGATGATTGATGATGATGACAATGACAATGATGTCAGTGATGATTCATCCATTACATCTGATGAAACTCTGCAGATTTTTTTCTGTTTCAGCTCTGCTACTCATTAGAAGTTCTGAAAATCATGGAGCTACATTTCCTTTCCAAGAACCAGTGGTCAAGCGACATTTTCTCCCCCCCTCATCACTACCCCTTGTGAAGTGTCTTTGTACTTCACATGTCTTTTTTTTTTATTCTTCAATATTTATTAGAAATAAAGCTATGATAGTGGAGCACCGCAGAAACCAGTAATCGATAGATGACCTCATTTTTTTCCTTAGTGTTTCCAGATGATGTTGACATCAGCTGACTTCAAAAACATTCTTATTTAACAATATCCACTCAATTATATCAGTTATTTCTGATTTTTATCTTCAAGTCTCTACTTATAATATTGGCAATACATTACTTCCAAAGTAATCATCTCTATTACCAACCATCACCCAACTGACATGGTTCAATATTATTATTATTATCATGTATGTTTGTCTAGATTTCATTTCAGATTGTCCTGGCATCATGTTGCTGTTGTGATATTGTTTAGATCCAAGTTGATCATGATTGAGTGGACCTATGATCAAAAGTGTACCAGATATGGCCATCCCGTTTCCTCTCTATGCACAACACAATATTGCCGATTGATGAGGTGTGATAAGACTGAAACATGCCCAGAGTTGACACACTACAGCTGAGGGTTGGATGCACTCAACACTGCATTCTATATTTGATTTTATTCCATGTTCTCTTCTTGCCTCTCTGCTTCCTGACACACATATGTACACACACACACATGTACTCATTCTACATAAACACAAGTAGATATATATATATATATGAACATACACACACACACACACACATGAACATACATACATACATACAGGCATGTGTTTGTACATTTAGACATACATAAAAAAATATACAGACATACATAATTCTTATTGGTCCAGCACAGACACACACACACCTACACATCTGGATATGATGTGTGGTCAACATAGATAATCAAAGCAGATATCTGTCATGTTCTGTTGAAAACAAGGCAGGTGTAACAGATACCATCGCTTCGTTGTGTCTGAAGAAAATTACACATCTCCACTCCCATAACCTAACACTGCAGATTCGATACGCTGCATATCTAAGAGAACATCTCACACATTTTAAGAAGCAACAAACACTCTTCACTTACGTTTCACAAAAGAAATTCTATAAACGTGACATACATCCTGTTATTCTTTTAATGGTTTCAGTTATTAGGCTACAACCTGGCTACAATACAACCTTTGAGGGTCTGCTCAATCATACTGGCCCTAAACTCTGCCCTCCTCCAGTCTGGAACGTATTTTATCCATCTCTATTTGTGAAGCTGCTAAGTCACAGGATAGAAACAGACAGAATGTAAACAACATCACTTTTTAGACTGGTCTAAGCATAAATAGGCTTTGGTCAAGTGAGGGGCTGCGAAACCAACATGGTTGGGATATGTACTTTGTAACCACACAGCCGTGCTTACATCCCTCTCCTAGATAGATATATATATATATATATATATATATATATATATATACACACATGCTTAAACCTAGTAACCAGTTAATCTAGCAAGTGGGGTCTCATTTCAGTGAAGGAAACCAGTGCACAATGATGCCATCGAGGGGAAGGCCCTGAATTGGCAGGCATTTTCTCCTGATGACCCCATAAACTTGCTAACATCTGGTATGTGAAGCTTTCAACTGACAGCACTTTTATCTGCAAGTTGTTAGCAAAAAATCCAAAATAAATGTGCGTGTGTGTGTCTTTGTCCCCCACCACTGCTTGACAACCAGTGTTAGTGTGTTTACATCCCCATAACTTGGCAGTTGAGCAAAAGAGACTGATAGAATAAGTACCAGGCTTTGAAAAAAAGGTATTGGAGTTGATTCATTCAACTAAAAGTTCTTAGAGATGGTGCTACAGTATGGCCACAGTCTAATGACTGAAACAAGTAAACAATAAAAACAAACTGGTAAATATTTACACAAACTTAAAAATAAAAGAAAGTAACAAAACAAATCATAGTTCTGAAGCATTCTTTCAGAAGATCAGGACTAATGTTTGAAAATCAGAACATATAGAAAAAAAAAAAAACAGGACAACTAGACATACTGCCATCCTGGCTTTTCTTTTACCAAACAGAAGACCTAAAACCACATTATTCAATCTGTCCTTCATTTTATTAAGAAAACAGTGAAATATGAAGAAGATTTGGCTGCCATTTCTCACAGGTCAAGTGACCTCGTAGATAGCTGCCTGCTGGTTTGAGTAGCAACAGTGGTAGCAGCAGCAGCAGCAGCAGCAGTCAGTGACAGCAGCCTCATTTGTGATCATAGCAACAGCTGTAATGTCAAAACTGTAAACGTCTGCTAAACTTGGAACTGTTTTTGTGGTGCCAGTGCTAAGCTGTGATTTCATGGAATGACATACATGGCAGATAAACCTTCCCTTGGATAGAACCGGTGAACTAGAATTTCCTGTCTTTACACGACTACAATGCAATCTCAAATAAAATGGAAGCTCCACTATTTAACTTTTATCCTTCCTTTCCTTGTTTCAGTCATTCGACTGTGGCCATGCTGGGGCACCACCTTGAAAAGTTTTAGTTGAACAAATCAATCCCAGGGCTTATCTGTTTTAAGCTTAGTATTTATTCTATCAGTCTTTTTTGCCAAACTGCTAAGTTACAAGGATGTAAACACACCAACCCCAGTGTTGTTCATTTCCAAACTGCCATGAAAACATTTCCAGCCAAAAGACAGAAACTGAAAGGAGCCGTTTTCCTTGCTGGTATGGGTTGAACAGTTTGACAGGAGCTGGCCAGCCGATGAGCTATCCAGGCTCCAATTGTCTGTTTTGGTATGTTTTCTATGGCTGGATGCCCTTCCTAATGCCAACCATTTTACAGAGTGTGCTGGGTGCTCTTTATGTGCAACCAGCTAGGGTGCATCCACGTAGCACCAGCACTGGTGCATTTTATGTGGCACCAACCTGTAAAGAACAAACCTGTATGTATGGATGACAACGATTTTACTTGTCGTGTGTGTGCGTGTATGTTTGTCCCCCCACTACTGCTTCACAACCGGTGTTGGTGTGTTTACATTCCCATAAATGAACAGTTCAGCAAAAGAGACCAACAGAAGAAGTGTCAGGTTTTACACAAAAAAATAACGTTTTATATGTTTTTCTAAAAGTCTTGAAGGCGATGTTCCAGCATGGCCACAGTCTAATGGCTGAAACAAGTAAAAGGTACGCATCCTTTTACTGCTTCGCAGTAATCTTTCCGGCTCTGATGCTCTGAATTCACATCTCACCGAGGTCAACTTCCTCTTAAATCCCTTCAAGTTTCATAAATAAAGTACAAGTTATTTACTGGGATCAATTCTTCTCTCTCTCTCTCTCTCTCTTCCATAGTCAGACCTGAGAGGCTGCACCTTTCCGGGTCAGTGGTCAGGCTTTGAGAATGATGGGCTCTGCCCAGTCTAAAAAGTGTCGCTACCCCTCTGCCAGCCCCTGGGAAATTTAACAAAGAGTTTGGCTGGAAATTCTAAAGGTGTTACTGACTATGAGAGACACCTGACAGAGGCCAGAGGGCACAACGGATGAAATGCTGTGTCTATCGCAACCAAGAGGAGGACATTGTTCCGAATATATCAACATACAATAATAATGATTCCATATCTCAGAAATTCAGGCAAAGTGTGTGTGTCTGTGTGTGTATAAACATATATACACATATGCACACATCTGTCTATCTATATATATATATATGTTATTTATATATATATATATATATGTGTGTGTGTATATAATATATATATATATATATATTATACACACACACACATATATATATATATAAATAACATATATATATATATAGATAGACAGATGTGTGCATATGTGTATATATGTATATATATATATATATATATATATATATATATATATATATATATATATATATATATAATATAAACATACAGAGGACAAATTTAAACATATTCATGTCGGAAAAAATACTGTAAAGAAATAGTGTACACACACAGACACACACACTCATACACATATGCAGATACACACATATACGCACACACGTCTGTATAGACACACACACATACTGTTTCTGTTATTGCCAGCAACAACTTCCCATCACCTCTCTCCTTAATACCACCATCACCATCACCATCACCACTACATATATCAATGCCAGTATTATTAGCTGAAGCAAACCTCTTTTCTCAACAACCAGACTACTACTACCAATATTAGTTACAACGATGGTGGTGCTGACGACGACAACGATGATGGTGATGATAGTGGTGGTGGTGGTGTTGGTGGCAGTGACAGTGGTGGTAGAAGTAGAAGTGGTTGTAATTTATAGAAAGGTGTTTGGAAATCAATGTATTAAGAGTCAATGAACTTGAGGTGTTAACTGTGTGAAGTAAGCAGTGCACAACATGTCTAAGTGAATACACACACATATCCACAATGCAGATACACAGTCTCTTACACACAGACACAGAGCCTCACACACACAGCAACACACACACACACACACACACTTGTGCACATTAGGGCTAATAGAACCATGATAACAACAATAACAGAAGCAGCATAAATGTTAACATCGACAATGAACAGGTAATTAGAGTTAGTTGGTTGATATAGAATGGGTAAAATGGCAGCGGGCGGGGGGATGAAAACAAAACAAAAACACCATCTGTTGAAGATGGCTTCATTTGAAATAAAGAGTTAATGGAAATTAACCATGAATTAATTAAAAAAAAAAAAAACTACACTGAGAACGAAAGAGAATCTACTCCCACTGCTGCCACCGTTTCACTGGGATGGGAATCATACCATTACTCAGACTTATGCCAGGATCTGGAGAAAGCATATTACTGAGACCATATTGAGTTAAAGAAACTTACACCCATTATATTAGAACAACACTATGTAGCAAAGAAAACTACCCACACTATCCTGGGATCAAAGAAAATTACCCACACTGCTTGGGGAGAAAAAAATTACCCACGTACCAGGAGACAAAAGAAAATTACCCACACTGCTTGGGGAGAAAAAAATTACCCACGTACCAGGAGACAAAAGAAAATTACCCACACTGCTTGGGGAGAAAAAAATTACCCACGTACCAGGAGACAAAAGAAAATTACCCACACTGCTCGGGGAGAAAAAAATTACCCACGTACCAGGAGACAAAAGAAAATTACCCACACTGCTTGGGGAGAAAAAAATTACCCACGTACCAGGAGACAAAAGAAAATTACCCACACTGCTTGGGGAGAAAAAAATTACCCACGTACCAGGAGACAAAAGAAAATTACCCACATTGCCTGGGAGTAAAAGAAAATTACACACACTTTTCTGGGAACTAAAGAGTTACCCACACAACCCTGAAAACCAAACAGAGTTACCCATCCTACCAGAGGGACCTAAGAGGATTACCCATACAACACAAGAGGTCAAAACCTATTATCCTGGTGGGCAAATAGAACTACATACTTTATTGTGTCTGGAAAGAGTCATTCCCTTTCAATGCCTCATTACTCAACACACTCACCAGTTCGATTTCCACTCATTTACTTATTCATTTATATAGAAAAAAATAAATAAGTAAATGAGTGGAAATTGAACAGGTATTAAAAGAGAACGACTCTCCCCAGACAATAAAATATACTTCAACACACAAATTCACATAAAGAATCTTGCAAACCAAATACAAAAACGAAATAATTACATACATTACATTACAAAATAAAAATCTGTTTACACTCCTCTAGAGGTCAAAGAAAATTAACCCACAATGTACCGGGAATGGAAGGGCATTGCCCACAAATAACTGGAAACCAAAACTAATTAGTCTCACCATTATGTATACAAGAGTTGTACCAATGAACAACAGAACTAAAATATATTGTGGCAACTAAAAACAGAAAACAGATATCTGCTGCACCCAAATTGATATTCATTACTAAATGGCAAAATCTGTCTAAATAAAAATAAATGTTAATTATACTGCCATTATAACAGATTCTAAGAAAAACAAAATTCTAAACCAGTTCCTGCCTGAAAAAATATGTAAGTAATAAAATGAAATTCAGGAAATAAATTAGAAATATCCCAGCTCATGAGTATTTTTTTCAATATATTTATCAAACTAAATTGATTACTAGTGGATTTTAAAAGTGAAAATAAATATTATATCCATTTTTCTGCTACAAAGCAAGTTTTGAAGGTAACTCCTGCAACATACTTTAAAAAAAAAATCAAGAAAAGTTATCAAACGAAATACTTGTAATTTATTTCACTTCAAGTTAAAATTCAGCAACATCTTAAAAATAATTAAATGTCTAAATGTCTATAGTTAATAAGATTACAATTTTTTGAAACAAATATCTCAACTTTTGAAATGAAAAAAAATGTTCTTTCTATTTTTACATCTTTGCAACATTCCAATCACCACTGGGGGTCTTATTCCTGGATACACATGTAATTCCCAGCAGAAATCAAACTAAGGACCCTGCTTTACGGGTAATTAAAAGTATTTTTTTTATCTAGTTAGTCCACTAATACAGATCAAACTGATCAAAATGTAGCTTTTGTAAAAAGAATTTTCCTCTCTAAAGATGAAGTTAATACACAAAGAAATTATATCTTAAACTAAAATGGTGCTTCCAAGTATGTCTTTTTTTTTAATTCTTTAGTCAGAAGAGAAGGGCAGTACCCTTCATAGCCCTTTACAAAGTCTCTGAGATTGGTGGGAGGGAGAGAGGAGGAAGGGATACTCAAACTGAAGACTTGGCCTCAATACATGCAACAGGGTGGACTCTGCTATAGGAACCCAAAGACCAGAGGGTGGTGTTAAACATAGTGGACTCTGTTAAAGGTATCCAAAGACCAGGTGGTGGTGATAAGCAGGGAGACATTTTGAGTCTACCACTCATGTATGCCACAATGGGTTTTGAACTCAGAACGCAAAGCACTGGGATACCACAAGGTATCCCATCTGGTGGCCTAACAGTTCCATCAGATGGGATACCTTGTAAAAAGCACTGGTAGACTAGTATTTTATTTACCAAACCTAGAACAACAAAAAGCAATGATGACTACAACGCGATTTGAACTCAAAATGCAAGAAGCACAAGTAAACACTACAAGGCTTTTGTCTGATGATCACATGACCGTCAATTCATAAGGAAACTATTTAAAAGAGAACAGGGCCTGATGTAACACCCCTTCAACTTGATATCTCCATACACTCTTCAAACACACTGATATACTGAATCTTTATTGAAATCTAATGAAGATCAATCAAAAATTAACACTTCATTTCAATTTTCAATGATGTCTTTGAATTATTAATGATGAAAGAATAATAAAGAAAGTATTTAGTGAAACTTAACCAGAAGAGCTTTGAAGTTTCAAATGGAATTTGAAAGAAAGACTACAGTGTGTCTCATAATCTACTCTTGATTATGGACCTTCCTGTAGCGTATGCAGGATGTCTGCTTAGTGAAGTCCTCTGCCTTTCTATTGTCATACTACAGCCAACCAAGGAGACATTCAGAATCAGTTTTAATAAGTGCTTCCTATTTACAGCTAGGTGGACTGAGCCATTGTGAAATCAAGTGCTTCATCTAGAAACAGGTTACTAATTAATGACCAATAGTTCAATTGGTCACCTAATGTCCTTCCTGTCAAGTCAACAACTGTGAGTGACTCCCTAGAAAATGTTTTGTCTTCTGAAAGACTGATAAAATACATTTTTAATTACATGTGCTCCAGTATGGCCACAGTCCAATAACTAAAGTAAAAGAATAAAAGAATAAGACATAAACTGTCTGGTTAAGACAGTCTCTTCCTTTTTCTTTATTAATGAATTCCACCTGAATGAGGGAGGTGAGACACGGCAAGAGTAGGGGGGGAGGTTTTAGAAAGAGAAATGGGTTAGGGTTAGGGTTAGCTGGACGAAAGGAAGAAGTGATGAAGGGAACTGGTTCAAAAGAGCCAATGCCATTGTAATAACAACAGAGAAAGTAAACAAAGCAGACACTCTGTGTGTGTGTGTGTGTGCATAGGTTTCTGTGTATATGTGTATATTTGTGTGTGTGTGAGTATGTGTGTGAGTGCATTAGAGTGTGTGAGAGAGAGAGAACTTGGGATGGCAATATCTTACTCTAGAAACACAACAGATTATCAGAGACAGAGAAGACAACGAATGGTTTACTGAAGATGTTATGATTCCATAAACGACATAGTAAGCCATATTGACAGGGCATTGGCCAGTCAACAGGCCGGTGGTTCATATCCTGTCACCAACACTGCACTGGGGCCAAAGACAAGAGACCAAATTATCAACTAGAGTAATTCTAACTGTGAACAAATACCACCAGTGATAAGCCAAACAAAGGGATAGTTACATGGTCATTTGGTCTGCTAGAAATAGGAGCTAAATCTCCCTTAAATCACCCTCTGCCATCTTAAAGAAAAGTGAAACACATTGAATTATGTGAGCCTTATAAACTATACCTGAAAAAGAAAAAAAAGAAACAAGATGCTCAAAACAGAGACGGCTTTGATTATAGATCTGTTCATTCAGATCTATAGCAACAACAACAACAAACTGTAAGCCAGTAGTGGTGTCCCTATGTGAGCCTATAGGTGATACAGAAAATTCATGGTTATACATCATTACACACAATGTCTAGTCAATGCTGTTTGTGCAACATGTACAAACTTGCTGACATCCGATTAAGTAGATAGATATCTTCATAAAAGACTGGGGTTTCATATGAACACTGATGTCCAAGTGTATAATGCTTATGTGATTATTTATTTATATATAAATACTTGTGTGTATGTGTGTGTGTGTGTGTGAATGTGTGTGTGTGTGTGTGTGTGGTAACCAGAGAGACATAAACTTAAAAAATATGCTTCCCAACCACATGGTTCCTTCTCTGTTGAACTGCTAAGTTACAGGGACATAAACAAACTAACACAAGTTGTCAAGTGGTGGTGGAAGGACAAACACATACAACAGGCTTCTTTCAGTTGCCATCTACCAAATATATTCAAACGTTTTAGTTGGTTTGGGGCTCGAGTAAAAGACACTTGCCCAAGGTGTCATTCAGTGGGACTGAACCTAAGACCGTATGGTTCTGAAGCAAGCTTCTCAACCACACAACCAAAAGTAAAACTAATTATCACCAAGATGTTTGCAAGTAATGAAGTTTTAATTTATATTACAGATTATTATATATGAAATATTTCATTATGCTCTCCTCTTCTGTTTGGTATTTCATATAACACTGGGCAATCAATCAATATTTTAAAAATTTATGAAATTGTTATCTAGAAAAGAAAAAAAAAGCCCAAAATTGTTGCATATCTAGCAATGGGCAGACATTCAGGAAGATATAAACCCATTTAAATGTATCTGTTGGTGTTGTGCAGGTAGTTTTGTCTTAATTTCATCACAGAGTGGGGTTCAAAACATTTGGCAACATCAGCCATCACCAACCTCACAATTCTTCAAACTGACTGCATGATTCTTCATCTTTGTGTTGAATTTAATGTAGCAATGGTATACACATGCATTTGCCAGCAACAGATATTGACAATAAGAAGTTAGTTGCAGAAAAATCTAGATCTAATTGCAAGACATAGCCCCTGGATCATATCGGAGATAATTGTCTGCATGTGCAAGCTCCGTGAGTCAGAGTGGCTGTTCCAATGCATCTCCCACACCGTTCCACTGGGGTAACATCTTCTCCATTTTGTCGGCTGGGACCATGAGGCAGTCTGAATTACAGGAAATTGTATGTTCCATTTCTTAATGTAAAGTTACTTCATATAAATTGCAGTTTCTTAATCATTTTCCCAAATATAGAACACACTCTTAATTTTCCATGTTCAAGGTTATTGTGTTTTCACTTTAGGAAATTGTAAAATAGAATAACTACCACTTTCACCATCATCCAATCTCTCACTACCACTACTCTTCCAATGTAAAAAAAAAAAGAAAAAGAAAAAAGAAGAGAAAGGCTAACACAGATGAATTTTATTGAATCAACGGCAAATATCACTAGATGCTGAGCAAATGAACAGACAACAAACTGACAATGACCAGATTCAACCAGTTCAGTTTGCAAACTACTATTATCATCTGTAGTTGCGGCATTGACGGACGAGATATTTCAGCTAATAAAAGACCAGTGCAATTAAAACCCAGGTCAGATACTCAAAGTGCATCATGCAATCAGGATATCTGGTATGGATGGGTAGCATTGGTCTGGCATACTTGCCTGACTGGATCAAGATGGTCACAGAAAAACATCCAGGTTCATCAACAATTTTGCAGGAATCATAGAAACTGGTCTAAAGAGAACAAGTTGAAAGTCACGATTAGAGATGAAAGATCCAGGAAGCAATTTGCATCTCAGTTTTTTCATTTGTTATCCATCAACTCAAAAGTACAATCCAAGGAATACACTTATATGACAAGAGGTTAGCAATGCTCACTCCATAGGAGGGAGTTGTTTCTGAAGAGGGAAGAGCTGGGATTTCAATAATGCCCACAATGTACAACCATAAACTTTAAAATCAAACAGGAAATTCCAAAGAACAAGTGGTCTCTTCACTCATATAATCCTCCAAGAGGATAGGGCATCCTGCAAATCTGCAAAATGCATGAAAGACTGATTTAGAGCTAATGATAATACCTGTATTGAGTAAATGACCAGGATTATCTCCTAATCCAGACCCTGCACAAAATGCATGGGATCCTATAAGAAACAAAATTTAAAAGAGATGGTATTGCAACAAAGGAGATAACCACAGCTTACTGCCAAAATGTGTCCCAAAACATATGTGATGATAGTGTTATATAAGAAACAAAAGGGCCATACCAAAAAGGGCCATACCAAATAGCAAGCAATATAACATTGATATTTGTAGAGTGTTTTCAAGTTATCTACTTTAGATTTTTCATCACCACCATCAACTTTTGTTTAAAACACAACTTTTACATGATTATAGTGATTGAATGTGATATATTCTTTTACTTGTTTCAATCACTGGATTATGGCCATGCTGGGGCACCACTGTGAAGGGTTGAGTTCAACTTGACCCCCCCCCCCCCAGTAAGTATTTTTTACTTTTTTTTTTTAAGACAGGTATTCATTCAATCAAACATTTTTGCTGATCTGCTAAATTACAAGGCTGTAAAGAAACCAACACCGGCTGTCAAGTGGTGTGGGAACAAAACGGACATTGGTCAAGCTGGGGTTGTAGAAGAAGAAGAAGGTGTCACATAGCAGGATTGAACCCCAAAACCATGTGGTTGGGAAGTGGACTCTTAAACACACAGCTATGTGTGCAGCTGAACACATCCCTGCATATGGCTGACTGTTAGAGACCTTCCCCAATTCATGACACTGAAGCGTTTGATGCTCAAACTGAACATCTGCAGAAAAACTATCGAGTGGGGTGACATAAAAGAGGATCTTCTTTGAATGCTTGCAGTAAAGTGAATCCTGTCCAAGGCACCCAACAACTACCAGATGGTGGTACCAAACTGTGAAAATGATAATCCGACAACTTGAATCAAAGGTTGATAATTACAAAGAGGAAATTGACATTATATACTTGGCAATATTCTAGATAGCAATAAACAATAAGGTTAGTTATAAAAGAAAAAGGAAACAGGATATTATAATATTCATGATTTTCCCAAAAGCAACCTAAAACAATCAATCTATTGCAAAACACCCACACACACACTTGTATTCATGCCCTTCCTCAACAACAGTTTAAGCCAAAAACTGAGACCAATATGTTTTAAAACGACAAAATATATAGATATATAGATGACATTTGATTGTGTGCTTGGTATAAACCAGATTTGAATAACTGTGAAATCTATAATAATGATAATAATAAAAACTTCTTTATTTGCGACCAGGACGAAGGATGAAGGGGGACAATACATGATCCAGACAATGCAAGCAAAATAATTATTAAATAAAATTTTGAATGAAAAGGTTGTAACCAGCCAAAACACTTGATTGAACACTTACAAATTATGGAGCTCCAACTTAGTACGTCTTCCTAGGATGGTGACCATAATAAAAATGATAATAATTATGTCTGGACGATTAGCCTGGATTGTTCTGTCAGTTTTGAGTAGAAAATCCCAGAGGAAAGTGATATTTTTACCTTCAAAGAGTGGCTCAGGAGTTCCGATGTTGTAGTGTTTACATATTTTCCAATGTAAATACTGTCCTACCCTATCATGGCGATTATTGTATTCGTTTGGTGTCAGCACAGGACATCCTGAGACAAGACGGTCTATTGTCTCATCAAATGTGTCACAGAATCTGCATTTAGGGTCAGAACTGTTTTGAAGAATGTTAACCTGGTAGTTTTTGGTAAGCAAGCTTTGATCTTGTGCTGCCAACATGAAACCTTCAGTCTCTGCTTTCAATCCTGAACTTCTCAGCCACTGATGGGTTCTTACTCGATCTACATCAGCATTTCGACGTTCAAGCATATACTGTCTAAGAGAGGCTTCTGGTTCTCCACCACAACTCAGTTTGTTTTTGCCCATTCTTTTTTGCAATCTGCTTCATCCATTTTGCTTGTTTTGTGGCAGTGGCTTCAGGTTCTTCATGTAATTTAAGATTAATGCCAAGTTCCCTTGCAAAGTAATGCACTGTTTACCTTGATATGAGGTCGCTATGTCACACACATATGGGTGTGATGCATGTGCATGGTGTACCCTTGTTAGATGGGTAGTCATGATGGGTATAGGGCTTTGTGTATTTGTACCCTACCATCACTTTGATGGCATATGCTGCTCTCTTCACTCAATAATAATAATAATAATAATAATAATAATAATAAATACAAAGACCTGGAAATAGAGGTATCTCAAATGTGGAATCTAAAAACAAACAATTCCTATCATAGTAGGCACCTTAGGTATAATAAAAAAATATTCAGACAAATACATAACAAAGACACCAGGACTTACAAATATATATAACATACAGAAAATTGCACTACTGGGCACTGCACACATCCTACGCAAAACACTTTCAATACAGTAACCATAAAAGCATCACAGCAAACCACAGCACATACCCAAGGCACACAGAGCTGCGCTCGGTAGTGAAGTGAAAGCACGTTATAAAAATAAAACTACTGAACAATGATAATAACAATCTCCGCAGGTGGATGTATCAGTTCTCAATGAACTTGCTAGAGGAGTAACTGTTAAGATGAAACAAGCTAGAAAAATCAAGCAAAAATATAAAATCAAAGATTTTATACACCTCCCTGCAACCAAGGAACAATTGAAACAATGAATACAACTGAATGCACAACAGCTTAGAAAGTATGACAAAAGAATCAAATTTTATTGACAAAAGATATTCAAAGTAGATGCAAAGAAATTTTATAGGGAAATTGGCAAAAGTAAGATAGAAGTAAAAGACTGAGGAAATGGGAGAGTTCTGGAAGAAGATATGGAGCAACAAAAAAGAATATAATGCCAAAGCTGACTGGATAGAGTATGAGAAAGTGAGATTGGATGAAGATGAAAAGCAGAAATGGGAGGCAACAGGAATAGAAGAGCTAAGATGTATTCTTAGAAAGTCTCACAAATGGAAAACACCAGGACTGGACTGAATTCCTAACTTCTGGCTAAATTGTCTCACAAAAGCACACCAAAATGTTGCTGCATCTCTGACTGATGTCATTCAGAACCCAGAGCCAATACCTGTCTGGCCGACCGAAGGAACAACATACCTTCTACCAAAAACTGAAGACACAAAAAATTCAAAGAACTACTGACCAATCACGTCTCAACACCACTTACAAGATCCTCACATCCATATTATCTGACAGAATATAAACTTTCCTTGAACAGAGATCTATCTTTCCAGAAGCTCAAAAAGGAATTCTTATGGGTGCAAAGATCAATTACTCATAAATAAAATGATTATAGAGAATTGCTGGAACAAAAAAACCCCTGAGCATGGCATGGATAGACTCCAGGAAAGCGTTTGATAGTCCCCCACATAATTGGATACTCAAGGCCCTCGAGATATATAAGATCTCTCCTGTCATCGCCAAATGCTTATTAAGTAGCATGGCCAAGTGGAACATAGGTTTCCTTCTAAACCATAGTAAGGGGTGAGCCAAACTAACAAGATCAACATTAAATGAGGCATCTTTCAAGGTGACTCCCTCTCCCCATTACTCTTTTGCATGGTACTGATCCCACTCTCAAACGAACTAAATACCACCAGGTATGGGTTCAAAGTTTACAATACAATAAACTATCTGTTTTATATGAACGATCTGAATCTGTTTGCTAGAAACGATAAAGAACTAGCAGGGCTGCCAACAACTGTTGGAGAATTCAGTAATGACATCGGGATGGACTTTGGTCTTGATAAGCGTGCTAAAGTAACTTTTGTAAGAGGCAAGCTCAGGCAAAGAGCTTCCATTAAATTGGATACTGACATTACCATCAAGGAGCTTGACCCACAAAAAAATTACAAATGCCTGAGAATAAACGAAAGAGATAGTATACAACATGCTATCACAAAGGAAAAAATAAGAAAGAAGTTTTTACAGGAGAATAAGACTCAAACTAAAAACTGAACTCAACTCTAAAAATTGCATCGAAGCCAGTAACACCCTGGCACTTCCAATAGTCCAATATAGTTTTAAGATCGCTAACTGGAATCTTACAGAGCTCTGTGCTGACACCAAACGAACTCAAAAATTGCCATAATAAGGTAGAACAGTATTTACAGTAAACACTACAAAATCAACACTGCTGCTTACTGGTACAAACATCAACCTGAGCCAGTCGTTGAAGGTAAAGATGTCACTATCCTCTGGTATTTTCCAGTCAACACTGACAGAACGATCCAGGCTAATCAACCAAACATAATTATTAAAGACAGTCAATAAAATAAGTACCAGTTGAACACTAGGGTTGATGTCATCAACTTAATCCTGCCCCAAAATTACTGACCCTGTGCCAAAATTTGAAACCAATAAGAGGGGAGATTGATAGAGAGGTGTGTTATATGGGCTTTACTCACAAGCCTGTATATTTGGAGATGGCCTGGAGCTACACGACAAAAACATAGTCTAAACAGGTGGCTCACAGTCTATTTGACTTTGTGGCACCCGGAAGATCAAGTGAAAAAAAAAAAAATGCAGTTGGGTATAAATATCCTGGTACCCTGGAGATTAAATAATGACTGGTATACTTTGCATGGAAAATTAAAAAGAAAATGTTTTAAAGTTAAATTTTAGAAAAAAATATCAAAAAACAATTACTGCTTGCTTTGTTTTATTAATCAAATTGTATGAGAGAATCATAAATTGTACCCGGACATTAAGATAGAATTTCTAAAGCCTTAAATTATATTTTTTAAAATCTGCAGTGCACCTAAATATCCTTTACAATGCACCAGTGCACTGCAGTACATTGAACTACAGGTGAAAATAAATAAAATAGTGGCTAATTAGTTCAAAGATGTTTCTTATTTCTTTTGTTATATACACACACACACACACACACACACACACACACACACACACACACACACACACACACACACACACACACACACACTCACTCATTCTCTCTCTCTCTCTTATCATATGTGCATATCTCTGCAGTGAGCAAGGCAGAGAGTATTCCATGCCTCATTTACCTGATGTCAGAACAGATTAGATGCTGTAGTAAGTCAGTGATAGAGAATTTTTATGGTGCTCTGCACTTCCAACAACAGTAGAGAGGAGTGTATAACCACCAAACCTACCATTCCTTAACAAATCTCTACAAACCATCTTAATACATTCCTCATGTTCTTAGATTGGTAACTATATACAAGTCTCTGCCTGCTTCATTCTTTTGTGATGTTTCATGAACTTCGTTGAGTTTCAGACCTCCAGCTAGTTTAATAATATTCCAAATTCTATAATGTTCAACATGAAAATGGTAACAAGTATGTGTCTCAAAGGTTAGAAGATTCTTGCCTTTTCTTCGCAAACACATGCACACATTTATTATATAATGAACTTATTATATTACAGTGAAGACGCATGGCTCAGTGGTTAGAGCATCAGGCTCACAATCATGAGGTAGTGAGTTCGATTCCTGGACCAGGCTGTGTGTTGTGTTCTTGAGCAAGACACTTTATTTCATGCTGCTCCAGTTCACTCAGCTGTAGAAATGAGTTGTGAGAAATGACTGGTACCAAGGTGTATTGGCCCCTTTGTCTTTCCTTTGGATAAAATCAGTGGCATGGAGAGGGGGGACTGGTATGCATGGATGACTGCTGGTCTTCCATAAGACAATCTTACCCAGATTTGTGCCTCAAAGCGAAATTTTCTAGGTGCTATCCCATGGACATTTCTGACTGAAGGGAGTCTATACGCTTTTATTATGTACAGTGCTCAGGTGCACTACAGCTCATCAGAAAAAGGTAGCCAAAAGTGTATGCGCAGTACATAGAAGGATGCACAAAAAAGCAGGAAATGAACAGTAAAGGAGTCATGCTAAAGAAAAAACAAAAAGGAACATCAGACGAATTTCTGGAGGGCTGGAGTGCCCGAACAGCTAACAACTGATGTGGGGAGTTTATTCTATACTTCAGCAATTTGAGTCTTTGACACTGGCAAAATTTCTGTCCACCAAATTTCACTTATAAGTTACTGGTTGGTTCAAGAGAGATGGTTAAAGACAACCTCAGGGGTTGCCCCCATAATGGAATCAAACAGAAGTAAAAGATTGTGAAGCAAACATTTTAATCTGCACTGATATACGCATACATTTTATTGGTCTTGGTCATAAGAGTGCAGCCCTGCTGGAGCACCAGTTTCAAGGGTTTTAATCAATTACTACTACTGACACTTGTACTAATTTTATTGAAATATGTTTATCAAATGAGTTAGCTGAGCAAAGTTATCTCCCTTCTATGAACTTGAATACTACAAAGAAATACAAACACCAGGCATGCATGCATACATACATCTGTATAAACATACATATAAAGAAAACAAGAGACAGAGTGAGAAAGAGGGGGGGTCAAGCATGGCTGCATCATTATGAAGTCTGCTTCCCAACTACATGGTTTCAGATTCAGTCCCACTTGCATGGCCCTTATGAGCAAGTATTTTCTAATATAGAGCTGGGCCCAATCGAAGTTGTGTGAGAGGATTTGAAAGATGAAAACTGAAAGAAGCCCATGGCCAAAGGAAATAATACCTTGCTAAGAGACAGAGGATTGACATGAATTTGATGAGTCTCTTTGAAGAATTTGAGTCATTTTGCTTTGAACGAACTTTTCCCCTTCCTTCCGTTTTTTCCCCAAACATCCAAACGTGATCCACCTGCCGAACGCCTCATCGCAGAAAGAAACCCCTCCGCAGCATTATTTGTTCTGGGAAGATCTTGAAGAATACACTGATTAACATTCCATACAGCTATTGGGAATGTAGATGGTTCTCTCCTTTGTCTAGCATCACGTCCTTTCACAACAGATAAGGGTGTCATCTAAAAGCACCCATTACACTCTCGGAGTGGTTGATGTAAGGGCATCCTGCCATAGAAACCATACCAAATCAGACTGGGGTCTGGTCGTCCGACCCGTGCCAGCTTGGACAGACGCCAAATGATGATATATATATATATACACACACACACACACATACACATATATATATATATATATATATATATATTTACACACACACATATATATATATATATATATATATATATATATATATATATATATATACACATATACATATATACATACACACACACACTTTATTATTATTAAAGCTGTAAAGACATCACCAAAATCTGTTACTCAAGAGTTCCACGTTCCGGTTTGTCGGACAGTTTAGAGTGTACGACGAACAGGAACGTGAAACTCTGAGTAGCAGTTCTTTGTGATGTTTTTGCAACTTTAATAATATTAATAAAGCTATAACTCTACCTCCAGTATTCGAGTACTGTTTTTTCCCCATCTTGTTTCACATTTATGTGCTTACTTTAGTAGAGCAAAGTTTATAGTATCAGTTTATTACAAGTACTTTTTATTAGTTCCTATTTAATGAAATTCAAGTGTATATTAGTCACTGATAATTTAATATTATAACTTGTAGTGGTGATATATTAAAGAGAATGTAGTGTTTTACTATTAACTTTTCAATGATGAAATAATGCATTTCACTCATAAAAATATTAAATTAATTTCAATCGTGTTTTGTTTTGGAAATAATTTTATAATGTTCGACTAGTGTCTATGGAAGACCGGTGGGATTATTTTTTATAGGTTCTTAAAGATGGATCGCAATTTAGCATATAATTTAATAATTGCAGTTTACTATTAATACTGATACAATGTACATTGGTTTAAATGTCTCTCGTTGTAGTTCTAGTAAAGTTAGTGCTTAATCCTGCCTACATATCGATTGATTGAAATAATGTGGTTATTAAGCTTTACTTTTATATTACACAACGAAAGACGGTAGGGATTATAATTTTTTATGACTTAATAGAGTCGTCGCTGTTTAGTTACATATTAAGGAGTGGTCGTAATTTACTTATGGAATTTATTTATCAATACGGTTGTAGATTGGGTAAATGTGTTTGAAAGTTGTGGTTTCTTTGGTTTGTTTGTTCCCAAGCAAGACTTATTTTAGCGCTGTTGACACCGCTGGATTGAATGGTACTGCCCAGGTGTCGAAACCATAATGATATCCGTGGGGGAAGCTGATGATTGAGGTAGTTGGATTGTTGGTATGGCTGTTTTTGTATGTGTGGATTAGTATTACTGGATTGTTGCTATGGCTATGGAATAGTATTATAACACATCCTTTTGATATATATATATGGAGAGAGAGAGAGGGGGGGTTCTTCAGAGAATCAAATAATACATCTAATAACATCGTTGATTCTCTGTCTGAAGAGTTTCTAATAGGGAATTCCTTGCATGTTTATTCAACATGTACAACTTTGTGATTCCTGTTAGCAAATGAAATGTGTAATGGTGCATAAATAATACCAAAAAAATTTTCCAACTTCCTGCTTTGTCATATAATAAACTCTGTAAAACATTATTTCCAGAACGTTCAACTTTAATATATACCTTACATCAATACGACACCAACTACATACAGGATTGTAATACTGGAATAAGCAGATGTGCTTCAAGAGGACACAGCTTGATTTTATTCTACCTATATTATATTATATTACACACACACACATCCATAGACATACATATACTTACAGATGTATACACACACACGATTATCCCAAAGTGTCACGTAGAGAGATCAAAGACACAATAACAAGACAATACACTTCTCAACCCCATAACTTTGTCAAGCGATGTTGGGGGACAAACACAGACACACAAACATACACACACATATATATAAATATACGACGGGCTTCTTTCAGTTTCCGTCTACCAAATCCACTCACAAGGCTTTGGTCGGCCCGAGGCGAAAGTAGAAAACACTTGCCCAAGTTGCCACGCAGTGGGACTGAACCAGGAACCATGTGGTTGGTAAGCAAGCTTCTTGACTACACAGCCACTCCTACGCCTATATATATATCGTTTCTAGAAAACATAAATCCGAAAGAAGCTTACTCTAAGATGTAGAGCAGTATATATTAAAAAGGGGGGAAAGCCGGTTTATGGAAATACCTTAGGTTTCCCGTCCATAAAAGGGTTTAGCTTTATGGTGTATCGTCAGACCACAAACACCTGTTGGCCCAGGACCTCTTGTTTTTAGGAGGTCATGGGCCAACAGCTTTTTGGTATCTGACGAGATGCCATAAAGCGAAACCCTTTATGAACGGGAAACCTAAGGAAATCCCATAAACCGGTCTTTCCCATTTTTAATATATATATATATATATATATATATATATATATATATATATATATATATATATATATATATATTGACAAATTCTTCAGGACGATGCCCCAGCATCGCCGCAGTCAAATTACTGAAATAAGCAAAAGATATAAATATATATGTGTGTGTGTGTGTGTGTACACCCACACATTTCGGTGACAAAATTCTGTTTTGAAACAGACAAGTCCAAACTGTAGCAGCAGGGGGGAAAAAACGGATGTCTAACTACGACGAGAACAGTAATGAGATGGAGAGTGCGATGTGAGAAAACTGCAAAGAGAGAGAGAGGAGGAGGAGTGGGAGAAGAAAAAAAGAAGAGAGTTGGAGGAAGGGGAGATAACCATACATTAAGCATGTGGTCGGTCAATGACCTAAGTAACTAGGCAGAGAATAATAGGAGGAGGAAAGTAAAAAAAGATGTATCAGATTTTCATCTATACAACACACGCACATATATATTATACACATACGTGTGCGGAGAGAATGAATAGTTAAAGGGATTATGAACCAGTAAGTAGTTAACGTTGGTAAAAGGCACAGCCAATGACACACTAATATACATGCAATATAGTCCATACACACATACAACATGCCAAAAGCACGTAGACAATTGATGGAAAGATGGTTAGAGAAAGGAAAAAGATAAGATGAAAATAGAGAGGGGAGGACTGTAGGTTTAAATGCTTTATTTTTAAAAGAAAGAACAACGTGGGTGTACGATGATTAAAAGAAAATTACATAGAAACTTTTGAATGTGCATTCACATGTAGACAGGCAAACAAACGCTTGAGGGTAAGAACCAACAGCGGGACTTGAAAAGGGTTGAGGAGAAGGGTGAGTATTAGGTCAGAGAAAACTTTTTTATCCAGGTACAAAAGATGACATACTTGTGTTTGTGAGTGTGAGAAGAACTGTGGTGTAAGGTGATACCACAAGCAGATGGGTTACTCTGTAGAGTAAGCATGACGAGCTGGAATACTAAACGACGGGTCTGGAGATAGCCTTACTGTCAACATCTCTTTCATGAGAAATGTTGACAATATGGCACTCAGACAATACGATTGCATCTATACCAGGAGTATTATAGGACTTGTGTGACGTCGTAAATGGAGTTGGTAGTGATGAAGTTCAACGTTGTCAATGACGTGAAACTGGGATTTTGAGACATTACGATTGCGATGGAGGAGATAAAAGGGACGTATAAAGTACTACGGTGAGATTATTTGGAGATTACGAGCAGGATAGGGCTGGAAACAAACGAGACCCTGGCTAAAAGATCGTGTAGATTTTTGAGTCTTTTGAAGTAGGTGAAGCGAAGTTTTGGAAAGAACGTTTGGTTTCAGAGTTAGGAAGTAAAAAGCAGAAGTTGAGAAAGACAGTGCATAGTAAAAGGTTAGGGTAGTGAAGTAGAAGATTAATAGAGAAAGGAATTAAGGATTGTGGGTATATGTATGGATGTCAAGAATGCAATAATTCTGTTGACAGCTCAGTTTTGTTGAGACCCGGCATCTTCAACTTAACTTGGATAGTTATGTGGGAAGAAGTGTATTTCTTGAACTTTGAAGTTGAAGTCTGAGTATCTCTACTACATAACAGAAGTTAAAGAAATTACGAGAAAAGGACAGGGAATCGAGTGGGATGAGAATAATAATAAATTCTGTTAATTAGTAAAACTCACCAGAAATGGAACAGCAATTTAAAATGAGATGAAGAAGAGTGGTGGAACCGGTTTCAAGTATGGACCAGTAGTTAAAAGAAGTAGCTAACTGAGTTGTACAGAACCAAGGATTTGGCCATTTAAATAACTTCAAATGGCTTAAGTCCTAATTGTGAATTTGTCCCGAGCTGAAGGTTGCTGTTCCTTGTCACAAAACAAAGTTTTTAGCTGGAACTGATACAAGTAACACCTCAAAGATGGTATGTATCTTGAAATTTCCCAACTTGACAGTGAGTGACCTCAAAGAGAAATTTGGCAAAGTAGAATAAAACTGCTTTCAGATTTGGGGAGTGAGAGGGGCCTTGCAAAATTCAAAGGACTGAATTTTTGTTTTTTCCTCTTTTTTAGGGAGCAATGTATTCATGGGCTCCTCCATGGTTCTCCGGGATACTAGATTAATGTACTGACTGAACACCCCGCCGACAGGCCCCACTTGAAGGGAACTAAGTTTAGGCTTCTATTAAGAATATCAGCAGGTGTATCAGTGAAATATGATACACAGCTACAAGAGTTGTGATAGTTATTTTATAATAATGAAATCTAACAAGTTTCAAATTTGTGGGGAGGGAGTAATAATCAATTAAATTGATTTCTAAATGATTGATACTTCATTGACCTTTTACAAAGATGAAAGGAAAGGTTGATTTCCAGCAAGATTTGAGCATAACTAAATATTACAAGGTGATTTAAGGTTCAATGGTCTACAAGGTTTATAAATTCAAATCTTATGTTGACCATACAATGTACTGAGTGCAAGGCACAGAACTCACTGCTTTCCCCAGTTTTCTTGAGTGACAAAACAAAGTAAAACCTTGCTCGTCATATATATATATATATATATATATACACACACACACACACACACAAAATGTTCCAAAATTAAGGCTTTAATAACTATCAATAAATGAAATAAGATACAAAAATTATACATCATTATAAAAGTTTAGTGTGTCTTCTTTTTGTTTCAGACTAAATAAATTCAGATTTATAAATTAGATAATGGCTATAGACTGAAACATAATTATAATCTTCCACAAAGGAGGTGAAAGTAATACAGTTTTAGCAAAAAGCTTAAGATTAACAGAACAGTCTGGAAAATTGTCAAGAAATTTCAAGAGACTGGTTCCACCAGTGACTGAACTGGATGTGACTGAAAAAGAAGTGTGTGGACCCCTCAGCTTAACAAAAGTACCAGAGAAAAGATATGGTGAAATCCTCGTCATTCTGTCAGAAAACTGGCTGCCACAGCAAAAATAAGCAAAACATCAGTGTATCAAGTGCTGAAAGAGGATCTCAGGATCCATCCTTACAAGATGGTCTGCTGTCATGAGCTCACACAAGTTTATAAGGCCATGAAACTGGAGAGATGTTGTCTTATCCTGCATCGATGAAAAGAAATTTGACAGTGAACAGACAGTAAACCACCGGAATGACCAACTTTGGAGTGTATCTGGCTCCATCGAGGGTCGGCTCTTAAATTGACATCAAAATTCCCTGTCACTTATGGTTTGGGCAGCTGTGACAGCCACTGGAAGGTCTCCCCTTGTTTTTGTGCCCCTGGGTGTTAAAATTAACACCCAGTGATACATTAGCGACATTCTGGAAGCTGAACTACTTCCATGGACGAATGAGCACTTTCAAGGCGCACCTCAGAGCCTCCAATAGGACTAGGCACCACCCCCCAGTTCCAAAAAGACACAACACTGGACTCAGAAAAACATTCCGTCATTCATAGGCAAGATATGGCCCTTAAGAAGCCCCAATCTCAACCCGTTGGATTTTTCTGTTGGTCCATTTTGGGGACGAGGTTCTCCAGCTCTACTCCTTATGCTTCGCTCGACACTCTGAAAGCAAAAATGCCCCAGGGTCCATCTGAATAAAATAGGAATCAAAGGAGTCCAGAGGTTAAAAAAAATGGTTGAGAAACACTGGTTTAGATTGAAAAATAGTTGATGGCTGTTGCTCTACTTAGAAAATACCAGAGGATGTCTACCAAGATACATGGTAATACTTATGTTAGCTTTCAGTCTATATATTTGAGTTATTTATATTGCATCTGTCCATATACATAGAATGAGAATAAACCAAATTGCTAGCCAAAGTAAAATTATGGATGTTATGAAATAGAATTATATCTCATATATTTCCAATGGGAAAAAACTGGATCTGACAAACTAACAACACGGGTCCATGAGGAGCTTCAGATCATCACTGGAGTCACTGTGGAATTGTTGGTTTTATATTCATTCTTTTTACCCCTGTTCAAGCCTTTCTGTCTTCATCATTCCCTTCCCATATTTACATTTACAAAGCACACAATCTTCTACACCCACCGTTCACACTTACAATGGCTGGTTAAATGAGCAGAGAGAACATAGGGTTAGGAGGTCCCACTATTCTTGCTTTATTATGGCCTATCCAACCTCTTTAGTGCCACAAGAAAACACACAATGCACCTAGTACACTCTGTAAAATGGTCGGCATTAAGAAGCCAAATGACATAATGAATACTTAGTGTTAGGAGCAGTAGCTCCCAAGGGGAGGTCACTCAATAAATAACAACCTCTTCAACCCAGATGAACATAAAATGATGATGATGAACAAGGTTGATAATTTTTAGAAGAGGACTTTGATTCCTTGAATCATGCCTCAATACAATTGTACTATCCATAGGAAGAATACAATGAAGTTAGTCCTAGTGTTTCTACGAATTCACAATGAAGATATAGAAAATAAAATATTCAATAAAGACAGTCTGGGAACAGTCAACTGTCCTGTCACTCCACTTGGCTTTAATTATTAATCAAAGGTCTCGTTAGCTTCCATTGGTGAGATGAAAAAAAATTTTCTCACAAGGAAAGCCAGGTAAAGGAGTATTGATCAGCTGCTTACCATTCTTGTTGTGATTCTCACACACACACAGAAACATACACAATCATCATTATCATCTTCATCCCTACCACCATTATCACTCCTATCATCATCATCATCATCATCATCGCCATCCCCAACGCCTCTAGCATCATATCAATTGTTGCCTATTTTTCACTCCAGACATGGTTTAGCTGGGTCTGTACTGCATTGGTGTGCAGCACCTTATTCTGCTCAACTCACACTCAAAACAACAGGAACAAAAATGTGGGCTGTGGGAGGGGCATGTGCATATCTGTATGTGCACATGTGTGCAATTGCATGCACTTAAACCAAGTAGATGCTTCTAATCCTCTCAATCTTTTTGGCAACTTGTCTGTGGGGGTCAAATATCTCAAAAGACAGACTTCAACACTTATTTTCACCATATTTTCCTTAGCCATCTCACATCTTCTACTGTCAACATATGTCACTGTTTTACACCTAGTATGCATATCCATTCACATCACATGTTCATTACCAATGTGCAGCTGCTATTCCTACACATATTGCAGATGACTTTTCTGCCTAACTGCTTTCTTGGTGCATTTGCATTCTGCCTTTCATGCTAATTACTTGGCACATCCAACGGAGAATACTTAACTCTTTTCTCACTGGAATCTTCTATAGTCAATAGCCATGTCTTGCTGCCACACTTCTTAATACATCACGTCATACAAACTTTACACAGAAAGAAAAAAAAGAAAAAACTAAAAACAAAATATAAAAAAAAAAGAAGAAAGAAAAAAAGCCTTCGTTGTCAATAACGTTTAGTAAGCACTTTGGTATCTTAATTACTGAGAATAGGTTTTAACACACACAGAACCAATTAACAAATCAATATATCAATTAATCATTATTTTTATTTACTTTATGCAACGAAATTACATTCCATCTATTCGCAATTGAAAAATAAAAATGCAAACAGCAAAATAAAGGTTTATTATTTTGGTACAAGGCCGGCAATTTTAAAGGGAAGACGATTACCCAATATCATTGACCCGACTAACCAATCATTAGTTTAACACGAAAAGCAAAATTGACCTTGGTGAGATCTGAGTTCAAAATGTAAAGACTGAGATGAAATATTGCAGGGCATTTTTCTGATGCTCTAATTATTTTGTCACCTTGCTGTCTTTCCCGGGAAAAAGCAAGACTTGGACAAATATTTCCCTCTTTTGTAATCAGAAATACCTGTTGATATGATGATTAACCCTAATGATTTTAGCAAAGCTAATGAATCAGAGTGGAAAAAGCTACATCCATGAAGTAAAACTTAATTCAGTTGATTCAATGAATTATTCCACCCCACCGCCACCTATTCAACACTACTCATCTGGGATAACGCAAGTGGTAAATTGACAATGTTAACCTACCACTTGGGTTATCCCAGAAATGGATGTAAGACTTCAAATTAAATTATTATAAATGACTGGAGATACTTGTTCTGCCTTGGTTTTGATTTTTCCTATAATATAATATAAAATGGAACCATAGCACGAATCTCTAGATCCAGTCTTAGCAGTGATCTTGGAACCTAAAGATGGACCTACTATAGCACTTCCCCAGCATACCTATTCGTTTGGATCACAAGTGAACTAAACCCTTCATATTCTACACACACACACACACACACACACATATATATATATATATATATATATATATATATATAAATATAAGAGAACATTATTATTCCCAAATATGATAACGTTAGTGACCATGAGTGGAAAAGCTGTATAGGCAAAATTAATAATTATATATATTATATATAAGATATATAAGTATATATCTTATATATCTTACACACACACATATATATATATTATGTTTATAGATTTGTGTTTCAAGATTCCTGATGAGAAACCGTGTGTTGAAATATATATTTTATTTCAGGATAGTCATTTTTTTGCCAAAAATACTAAAAAAAAAACATCCCGAAACACGATAATATATATATATATATATATATATATATATATATATATATATATATATATATTTATGTACATATATATATTTATATATATATATATATATATATTTATGTACATATATATATTTATATATATATATATATATATATATATTTATGTACATATATATATTTTTATATATATATATATATATATATATATATATATATTTATGTACATATATATATTTATATATATATATATTGAGAGAGAGAGAGAGAGAGAGAGAGAGAGAGAGAGAGAGATTATACATATATATATATTCTATATCAAGCTTTATTTATTATCAAGTAGCATGATATATTAAAAGAGATTATGAATTTGAACTCAATATCTTTTGATAACATACAACCTTTCAGCAACAAGCCACTCTCTCTCTCTCTCTCTCTCTCTCTCTCCTCATCTCTACATACAACAACAATATATCCAATCTGATATTTGTTGCTGGTTTTGTTGCTTGTTTTCCTTTTCTCCTGACATACTTTACATGACAATTTAGCACAGAGAGCTAAAAATAAGACCTGACCTTGATATATATATATATATAAAACAAGCGATAAATGCTTGGAATATATGTCATTTACTACATTAATATACTTTGATTCGATTGACTACTGACTTCCATATATCTGGATTGAGCATCTGTTAAGAAGAGGGCCAAGTGATCTAAGCTTTGTGGATAGTGATGATGATGGTGGTAATATATCAAATATGAATATATTTATTAATATGAATAAAATTATGATTGATATTCTGCAAAATATCAATAAAATATTGGCTTCAAATTTTAACACAAGGCCAGCAGATTTGGGGGAGGGGGTATATTGATAACATTGACCTCAGTACACAACTGGTACTTATTTCATTGACCCGAAAAGGATGACGGGCAAAGTCGACCCTGGCAGAATCTGAACTCAGAAAGTAAAGATGGATGGAATGCCGCTAAGCATTTGTCTCCCAGCTCCCCACCCTAAATATCAATAAAATATTAAACATTCTATTGAGCCACCTGATTATTTGTAGCCTGTTAACACTCCACAGAGGAAGAGATCAGCTATGCATATGAAATATTAGGAGTCTCTGTCTGTCATTAACAGCCATGGATGAAGATCCTAGCCGTCTACCTCACTGGAACAGCATTGTCTACGGCTGAATAGTCCAATGCATGAATAGCAGCCCTTGCTACATAATCCAAGCTTGTGGTCTGTCCCAGTGCTGTCCAGTTCTAGATTCCCAATATAGTGTGTTTGATATGATCTAAGGGGAGCATGGTACAGGAGACCATGCAGTGTATCCCCCACTTCTCCACGTCACTAATGGATCTGAAGGAAAAGTGCAGCCCTTACAATTTGGCATCATTAGAAAAAGGTTGTGAACGACGTTGACCTGTCTTTGGACCTCTGAGTCCTGTTTTTTCCCTTAGAGTTTACTCTTGAAGCCTGGGTTTGGCCACAAGACAGTGAAGGTTTGGAATCAGGGTCTTCCATCCCTTAACTAGACCCTGGAAGTTCTGCTTGAATGGAATAAGAGAACAAAGTCTGTTAATTCAAAGAAAGATGCACTGACCCTTCTGCCTCAGTTATATTGCCTTAATATTCTAAAATATGTGGTTTTCATTTTATAGGTGGGATGAGTACAAATTCATGTCTTGAGTTCAAATTCACTGCAAGTCTTCCATTATGTACCAGAAAAGTGTGTATATACACACACACACATTGAATGTGTGTGTGTGTCTGTGTAATTGTTTAGCTTTTTACATTTATTGGTGTTAAGGCAAATGAGCTGGAAGATTCATTAGCATGCCAGGCATAATGCTTCATGGCATTTCAGCCATCTACATTCTGCACTCAAATTCTACTGTGGTCAACTTTCATCCTTTCAGGGTCGATAAAATAAATACCAGTTGAGCACTTACCCCCTCCCCAGTATTGCAGGCCTAGTGCCAAAATCTGGAACCAGTATTCATTGGCATTATTAAGAAGGGCACGCTTGACATTAGAAAGGGCATCAATGGTGTTAGGAAGGGCATTCTTGGCATTAGGACGGGCGTCCTTAGAAACCATCGGGTCTTGTTAAACCATCCAACCCATGCCAGCATGCAACATGGATGTTAAATGATGATGATGATGATTCTAGCTTTTACATCCATGTATCTCACTCAAATAAAACAAATATATGTGATAAACTGCTGAGATAATTTTCTTCAACAAGAAAACATCATTAGTGTCACTGCCATTTTACAAATACCAACATCATCATCATCATCATCATCATCATCATCATCATCATCATCACTACCACTATCTTCTCCATCACCACCAACACACTACTACTACCATCATAACTACAACCACTGTCACCATCAACACCACCACCATTACTACTACCATAATCACCATCATCACAGTGAATACTACCACCACCACCACCACCACCATCGGCACCAACAACAATCAGCCAACACAAAGTCAATGAAGACAGAAGTGGGACTTTGTTCCACATTCCATGTTACACAAGATAAACAGAAACTGACAGCCTGATAAGGGTTCCAGAGATGATAAGAAGCTGTACTCGATATAGCAGGGTAGCACAGTGGAAACATAAATACCTCTTAAATTATTTTTGATATGAATCCATTTGAAATCACCTTCAGTTTTAAAGCATTCATATTCAACTGATTTTGTGAGTCGTGAAGTTTTTGTGTTCCAGAACATCCTAAGAAGAAGAATGGACGGAGGCGGGGGGGGGGGAGGAATTGGCTTAAATGCTGAATTTTGGTCCATAGAATAGAGAGGGAGAGTTGAAAGGAAAGATTATGTGTATGCTGCTACTGGAAGGTGCCTATGTACCCATAAATACCCATAATTTTAAACTTTTCATCATAATTTTTATGGAAGAAAATTTCTTTGCTCAGTTATGTTCCAAAGTCCAGCTTATGGCCAATCCATGAAAGATTCCTAGCTGTGATTATCCTGTTTTTGTTCAGACAGTATTACCAGACTCATCTTTTATTTTTTATCTTTTACCTGTTTTAGTCACTGGGACACCACCCTAAAGGGATTTCATTCAATTGACCCCAGTATTTTATTTTAAAGTCTGGTACTTATTCCATTGGTCTCTTTAACTGGACTGCTAAGTTATGAAGACATAAACAAACCAACACCAATTGTCAAGTAGCTGCAGGGGACAAACACACACACTCACATACCTGATCGACGTTTTTTAGTTTCCATCTACCAAATCCACTCACAAGGATTTAGTTGGCTTGTAACTATAGTAGAAGACACTTAGCCAAAATGCCATGCAGTGGGACTGAACCTAGAACCATGTGGTTAGGAAGCAAACTTTTTTTTACCACACAGCCACACCTGCACGTGTTGAACTTTGACAAAAAAAAATGGAAAATAAAAAGAGAAAATCTCCCTGCAACATCATGTTATAAAAAACTGTGTCTCTGTGTCTGTGTTTGTCCCCTCCCCATCACTGCTTTACAACTGATGTTGGTACGTTTACATCCCTGTAACTTAGCAGTTTGGCAAAAGATACTGATGGAATAAATACTAGGCTTACAAAGGATAAGTCCTGGAGTTGATTTCTTCAACTGAAGCCCTTTAAGGCATGGCTGCATGTCATATGACTGAAACAAGTAAAAGAATAAAAAGTATTTATGTAAAACTAAAAGACACCAAAGTGAGACTCCATTAAAAGGATTTCTAAAATAAATACATATTTCAACATGAAAATGTAAAACTTTATTAGCTTGTATGAGGGATAGTGTTCTTGATATGCTGCTGTTTGAGTTCTGAGATATTGTAGATACGCTTGCATGTTTAGCAGTGATTAAACATGTAGTAGTAGAGACAGTGAATTGAAGTTTGCTATAGTAACAGACTGTTCCCTTAGCATGTCGAGATTGCCAGTATCTGTACATTGTTTTATGTGTGTATGTAGTTTGTAGGTATGCAGCATGTGAAAAGTGTGTAGGAGTGATATACTGAAGACTGAGAGGAAAACAAGCAACTGTGGATATTGAAAAACTTTAAATTCTCTTCAATGGTTCGCTGGAGACAAATGTCATCCTGTCACCTGCATTGCTATTTGTTCCCATGTGACACACACACACACATGCACACTGCAACTAATAAGTCTATTAACTCCAGTCTAGACCAGGAACCAGGACTCATCCAAGCCTAAAGGTGCACAAATAAATAACATAGCCCGACAATGAAATCACAACTTAAATTATATGGAAGGAAAGAGGAGAGTGAATGAAAGAAAAATCAAGAGAAAGAAACAGATTAGGAGAGAGAAGTGAAAAGAAAAATGACAGAGAGAGAGAGAGAGAGAGTGAAGAAAAATGCATAAGTATAAAAAGAAAGAAAGAAAAATGAAAGAGAATAAAGAATAGAAAGAATTATAAAGAAGGAAGGGATCTACTGAACATTTATGACATATAACAATCTTTTAACCCTAAAAAGTCCTTCATAAATTAAAGGGTCGTCTAATACCCCAGCAAAAACTGTGATCCTTACATCTTGCAGGGTGATGGCTGACAGAAGGCCACACCCTTAACTTGGTAACTACTACCAAAATGTCTCCCACAGCCAGTGAGCTTATACACCAACATAACATAGTCTAGTTGCATACAACACGAAAGAACAAAGGAAGAAAAGGGAGAATACAAGTGTTACATGTAGACACAAGAAAGAAGGTTGAACGAATAGTGTTATATAACAGTCTCTAAGTGTGTGTGTGTGGTGCACAAATGTGTGTGTGTGTGCATGTGTCTTATCATTTCAACATCCACTTTTCCATGCTTGTGGAGGAGCAGATGAAAATTCATTGAGGTAGATTTTGCATGGCCAGATGTCCTTCCTGTAGCCAACCCTCAGCTGTCCTCAAGCTGGGTAATATTCCCCAATGGCTAGACATGTTTTCACAGAAGACTGAAAACTAATGATACCATCTGCCTGATGACACGTGTTTACAGCTATCATGTGATATCAAAACAATAAGATACAAACATGCACAAATCCACACACACACACATAGTTGCCATCTATCAAATCCACTCACAAAGCTTTGGTTGGCTTCAAGTGGTCAAAGAAGGCCCAAGATACAGTGAACTTTTTCATAGCTCTTTGTGCCATTATTCACTGCTGTTCCTCTCTCTCTTTGTTGTCACCCATTCTTCACTTGCAGAGAGCATTGCCATATGTACCTACAAATGAAGGCCTTTGGCAAAGGGGACCAGACTGAACAATCTGGTGGAGGAGAAGAGTAAGATTAAGTGCAATATGTTGGGACTCTGTGAAATGCATCAGAGAAATGAGAGTCAAATGCAAAATGGAAGGACAGAAGTGTTGTGAGAGTGGGACATGCAGAAGGTCCTCGAGCAATCAGAGGTGTTGTGTTCATTGTCAACAAGGAATAAGAGTGCCTGCTGCCAGCCTGTATCATCCAGAATAAGAGTGCCAAATGTAGGACTCTCCAGAAAGTTGACCTTGAAGGGTCATTGAGGTTGACACTCCCACCGACAACAATGTGGTGGAAGATTTTTATGGTGAGCTGAAACAAGTGCTAACCATCAAATCCCCGTACACCACAGTAACGGGAGACTTCAATGGGAAGTGGACAAGGGACAAGTGAACAATATGTGGGAAGATTTGGGCTTGGAGAGTGGAATGAGAAAGTAGGGTGTTTGGTCAGCACGGCAGAAGCAAAAATCTTGTAGCACCATTAGCTTCAATGACATCAAGCAACCAGGCAGATACTAAAGAAAAAGGGAAGAAGAAAACTTGAGCAGATCACAGTTTGATTATCAAAATGCCTTCAACAGCCTACCAATCTCTTGGATAATAAAGACAGCAAAGGCATCCAGGTATTAAATCTGTCCATCAACTCTCACAAGACAAAATGGAGAGCAATTATTATATCAGAAAATAAAGATGAAATATTACAGACAAAAAATAAAGATGAAATATTACAGACAAAAACCTATCCTCAAAAGAAGCAAGATTTTTCAGCGTGACTCACTATGTTTATTATTTTTCTGCTTAGCCCTGAGTTTGGTAATTAATCAGCTGAACCCAATGTCTCAATATACATACAGGCAGTGTGCATGCATGCGCACACACGCATGTATGCATACATATTTTTATATACATATATATTCTATATGTATATATCTAAATATATATATATATATATATATATATATATATATATATATATATATATATATATAAGAATTTAAGGATTGGAGAAATTTTTATTCATTAAGATAGAAGAAATACACATAATTATATATATATATATATATATATATATATATATATACAAACACAGTTCTTTTAATTTTCATTTACCAAATTGACTCACAAGTCTTTGGTCGGCACAAGACTAAAATTGAAGCCACTTGCTTTTAAAGTATTGTGCTGAAGACAGAACTCAAAATCCCATGGTTGGGAAGCAAGCTTTTTGACAAGGCACAAGACCCAGCTGGAGAACTTACAAGAAAAAATTGTTGTTGTTTCTATTCAGCAAAGATAGTAAAATGAATACGAGACAATAAATGTGCCAAATGCAGATGAGAGGGGCATATTAAAAGTCATTAGTTGAAGATAGATATAAAACAGGAATACCCCAATCAAAAACTAATGAGCAGAGGAAAAGGATGTAACGTGACTTAGAGAAATGAAAACATTTGAACAGAAACTTTTAAAGCTTGAACTTAATACCAAAATTAAGATAACAGTCAGAAATATAGTTGATATTCCATTTAAAAAATAAGACAAAAAAAAACACTTGAGATAATAAATTCAAAGTTAGGCCGGAAGAGCTTAGATAAGGAAGCCCCCAAAACTACAACTGCATTCCAAACTCTATGTCTAAAAGGCGAATGAAGATAGAATACAGCTACCGTGCATGCAGAGGAGAAAGAACTGTTTATAATAAAGAAAAGTTACTAAATGATCATACTGGCTTCAGAACAATACTGAGCAAAGAACATAGATGGACTTATTACAAAAGGAGACATAAAAAAAAGAAAAAAAGAAAACCCTTTTCTTTATGCATCAAAGTAAAAGAGAAGAAAAATGTAACAAAGATGGAAGCACAAACAGCTGAGCTGTCTCTTGCAAGTATGACCTCATGGCTTGTGCCTTACTTTCACTTTTGTTTTAGCGGGGGGGGGGGGGGGGGGCTATGTAGTTGAATGCAAATGTAGACACTCTCTGGGGCCTCCTGTCCTTGATCTAGTGAAACATTGAGGGTGTGACAGCTGGAGGGGGAGACAGTTGGCTGCTACTCATTTTCGACTATAATGACTGGAGCAACATGAAATGATGTGCTTTACTCAAGGACACAATTCACTGCCTGGTCCAGGAGTCAAACCCATGATCTTATGATTGTGAGCCCAAACCCTAACCATTAGGCTATCACACCTTCTTCACAAACAACACCAATAATAATTCGGTGAGTGAGAAGCAAAAATGGAAACATCAAACCAAAATTTGTGCAACACACATCATACACAGGACCTTTTCCACAAAAATCTCTTGCACAAAGACATCATTTATGCACAACATCACACTGGATGTTTACTATAGGAAAAATCTTTGGTTATATTCTCATTAATTTTACATTAAATCACAACTGACTGGTGCATTCTCACATTAGGACAACCAGGTGTAAAAATCTCATAATGAAACAACATCTGCCGTAAATCTACCTCCATCCATAATGACTGCAATAGAACTCAACAGTCACAAAAGCTGTGTTGAATACACAAAGAAGCATGGACACAAATGACTAAAGAAGCTACATAGCCATTCACCTTACTAGCAATAACAGCCAAATCTCAGGACACACAAGATGTTCACAGTGACTCCGAATGCACATTGTCAAATGCCTCCTTGAAATTAATGAAGTTTATGCTCAAAGGTTGATTTAACCCTAAGCACTGTTCAATGATGTTTCCAGGTGTGAAAATTTTACTCACACTACTTTTCATAGAGAAACTATGACCTTCCTCTATAAATCTCAGCCAGTTCTATTCGTAGTTTCTTTCCACTGTTTCTTTCACTCTTATTAGTAGAACAGTAAGGAAAGAGAGACCAACATTAAAGACATCCAGTTGCCACAATCTATCACACTGATCTCCCTTTTCTCCACGTCCAACTTCTACAAGCAACGTTGCACCACCAAACCCCATCAACTCAGATCCCCAATTTCGGATTCTATAAAGAACAGAAAATTCACTGCTAAATCCACTGATGACATACACATCGTTTGACTACAAGATCTTTCCATTCTTGCCCTCGATTAGAAGATTTAAATAACTTCTTGCCCTCATCATTCGTTAAACAATTCAATAGAGAGTTTTTGGCATCATTTCAGAAAATACAAACAGAAATCATAAACACACTAAGCACAAACAACATACATACCAGAAAGTACAAACATGTTAACAGCATACACATCAGTAAGAAAGGAAACAAATATCCTTCACATCCTCATGGTTTCAGCATCAGTCCCACAATGCGGCACCATGGGAAAATGTCTTCTATTATGGCCATGGGCCAATCAAAGCTTTGTGAGTAGATTCTTTTGATGGAAACTGAAAAGGGCCAGCCATATATGTATGAGTGTGTGTGTGTGTGTGTGTGTGTGTCTCCTTGTCTTGACATTGTAAATGGGCTGTAAATGAGCATCACTGTCATACAAGCAGTGTTATTCATTTCCAATATTCTGCAAAAACAAGTCTGGTCATGGGGAAATAGAACTTTGCTTAGAAACAGGTGAAGGTTGGTGATAGGAAGGGCATCCAGCTGCAGAAAATCAGCTTCAATAAACTCCATCTGACCCATGCATGCATGGAAAAGTGGGTGTTAAAATGCGGGTGTCTGAGGACTCCAATTCTGCTCCAATTTCTGCTTTGGCATGGTTTCTGCAGCTGGATGCCATTCCTAACAAAAACCACTTTACAGAGTCTACTCTGTGCTTTTTACATGGCACCAGCATTAATAAGGTTACTATTCAGCACAGAAAACCATTTCAAAGTGTGATAGTTTTATGCCAGGAGATGAGTGGTTAAGGTATGAAAGGTTCCCCCAACCCACCCTAAAAAAGTATATTAAAAATCTAATTAGAAATAGTTTGGTAAATACAGGGGATAACTCCATACATGTCCCAGTCTTATTAAACCTCATCAGTATAGATTTCAATGTTCTTACCAGAATAGTAATTAGAGAATCACTAAATAAATGTACAATACTGTACACGAAGAAGCTTGAAAAATTAGTATGTTAAAATAACTAATCAAGAAACTTTAGTTACTCAGAGAGTTCATCTGCATGAAAAACAACAGTTAAGTTAGTGCTACAATATTTAAAGCAAGGAGTTCTGAAAGAATCTAATTAGAATTAATCAGGAGGGGAGGTAAAAGTATTTACAGAAATAATTAAAATAATATTTCTTATTGAGTTAATGATGTTTTTTCCCCACCACATAATTCTAATTAGATTTTTTTTTTTTATGCTCACTCCATTAAATACGTTAACACTAATTATTTTGGTGAAGTCAGTTTGGCAGAGTCAAAATCATATTAACAAGCTATACTAAAACCAACAAGAGAGTCACTATATGTTTGCCCCTGCTTGCTAAAATAGCAGCCAAATCTCACTCAAATCATACTCTATTTTCTTAACCCATTTGATTCCAACGCACTTGAGATCATCTCTGGTTTGATGAGACAAGCTTCTGGTTGCAAAGTGATCTAAATTAAAAACTTTCATTAAAACTTCATGTTCATTTATGTTCCAAACACCAGTTTCATAATGACAAAATTATTTCAATAAATTCTTCATTATTGTCAAAATTAAATGAAACAAAGACAGTGTATTTCAACAAGAATGAGGGGAGACAAAGGAAGGATGGTGCTCCAGCATGGCCACAGTCATTGGAATGAAACATATAAAAGAATTAGATAATGTAAACCTAGACACATTATTATATCATAAAAATAAGATGGAATGGTAACAGCTTCAATGCTTTTGATGATAAATCTGCTGAATCAGTACTGAGTCAGGAGCAAAAGATAAACATCCCAGTTATCCAACCCACAACTGAGCTCAGCACTGCAAGTTGATGAAACACTCATCAATTCTACGGTTGAAGGCAGAATCAGCTGGCAGAATCATTACTGCACCGTGCAGAATGCTTAGCAGCATTTCATCTGTCTTTACATTCTGAGTTCAAATTTTGTCAAGGTCAATTTTGCCTTTTATCCTTTTGGGGTCAATAAGGTAAGTACCAAGTTGAGCAACTGAGGTCAATGTAATCGACTGACCCATTACTCCAACATTGCCAGCCTTGTGCCTAAATTTGAAATCAATTTTACCAGCATTTACAAAAGCAGTGAGGGTAGAGCTGGTTGGTTAAGAAATTTGCTTTACAAATTATTTTGGATTCAAATCCACTGCAGGATACTTTGGGCAAGGGTCTTCTACTACAGCCTCAGTGGAGCAAATATTCTACAATTGAAATTTGGCAGATGGAAACTGTTGAAAGCCTTTCATCCATCCATTCCAACAAACATACTCACTGCTACCCCACCGCCACTACCACCACCACCACCACTGGGTGCTTTTTCTATAGCCACCTGCCCTTCCTGTTGCCAACTCTTTCCTGTTTCCAAGCAAGATAATATTTCTCCCCACAACTGGATGTGTTTTCCACAGAAGACTAAAAACAAGGAGGACTCTGTATGAAAGCAATACTCATTTACAACTATTGCACGATGTCCAGACAAAAAGACACAGAACACACAAACACACACATGTTGTACAATGAACCCCTTTCAAGTTCTGTCCACACAATTCACTCATAAGGTTTTGATCAACCCTGGGCATTAGTAGAAGACACTTGCCCAAGGTATCATGCACGTGGTTGGGAAGCAAACCTTTTAACCACACAGCTATGCCTACACCTACCATGGTTGTGCCTCCCAAAGCCCTATGCAGGTCACTGGGGCATCCTTGATGTCTTCCTATTCATACAATGTATCCCAGCTATATCATCCTAATAGAATCAACTCTCTGCACCACATTATTGACCGTGTCATAATGAATAAATAGGGTCTAGGGTCTGAGGCCCAGAGACCCACAGAAAAATCTTGTGAATGTCTGATGAGGGGCTCACACCCTCAAAAAAAATTTTTAAAAAAGAAACGGGTTCTCAAAGTCCATTTGAATTTTGAGAGGATCTCTCCTCCCTTCTGTTTTCTCCAACCAAACCCCACTCGTTACAGAATTCACTGGGAGCAAGTAAGGATTACGGGGCTCAAATGGAAGTTGAACCTGCATTGCAAATTCAACTTACTGGGATCTGACCCCACTTTCTCCACTTGGTGGACCTTAACATTTCCCAACAGGGTCCTCTCAGAATCAGAATGTTCAATATTAAATTTTATTAAATTAAATGTTATGAAATTTGATATTAAATTTAATAATTTGAAGAACTCATCAGCCTCGTTGTAGCTGTTATACCCACGTCTACCCCAGAGTACATTGATAAAGAGGACAGGCAAGCTATATAGGTTATCTGCAATGTAAAATATGTAAACAAATTAATGTTGCAACTTCAGAATGAATGAAAGAAATGTAAATGCAGACTGAGAGGATGTAGCAGCCAAAGACGCAATAATAATAATAATAATAATAATGATGATAATAATAAGTGTGGTGGAACAATGTTATTTCAGTCACAGCTCCACACCAAACAAACATGAGTCAGTGACCTCGTCAGCTGTCAGTTTGTGATCTCTAAAATTCCAGCAGCAGAGATAGCAAGATTCAAGTGGGCTGGAGAGAGAGAGGGGGAGAGAGAGAGAGAGAGAGGTGGAGGTGAGAGGGAGGAGGAGGAGGAGAAACAGACAGTTGCTTGCTGCCAAAATGCTGCTGCTGTTCACGAAAAAACAATGAGTTTCAAAAGAGGAGTTACTAACAGAAAGATGAACAACAATAATGCATGTTGTTGTGTTGTTACAACAAAGTACCTTGGTAGAATATATGGGACCCTGCAGCTGAAAACAGTTAGTAAAGCTATACAGCTTGTTAGATTAGATAGAGCAGACAGGCAAGCGAAAGAGGCGGCCTACACAAGGGTGCAAGATCTGCAAGAAATAACAGCCAAATCTTCAAATCACATTCTACAAGCTTTCCCTTAAAAAAAAAGGAAAATGGAAAGACACATGCAATAATGTAGTCCTACATGCATTATACCTGGGGGGGGGGGGATGGGTTATTAAGAGCTGGAATGCTTTTGACCACAGGTCTGCTCAATCAAGGCTGACCTGTGGCTAAACAACAGTAGCCTAGGACATGCGACAGTTAACGAAACTTCACTATAAAGTTAGAGCATATTAAGCAACTGTGACCATCATTTCCAAACCCTTTAACATGTATGTAACCTTCTGCCTTATACTCTAAAGAGGCTTATCACAAAAGTTCATGTACAATACATGTTTGGGGCCTAAATATTCTTAAAGACCTTGTATGATCATTTATAACATGGAAAGTTACATAACTGCCACGAGAAAGGATAATCTATGATAATCCAAAATATTAGTGTTTAATATTTTGTTATTTATAAAATAGATATTTATTAATAAAACGATCTGATAAAAATGAATTGTAAATAGTAAATGAGTTAAATCTTTAATCTTTCACTTGTTTCAGTCATTAGACTGTGGCCATGCTGGGGCACCGGCTTGAAGAATGGTTTAGTCCAATGAATCAACTCCGGTACTTTTCTTTTTTTTTTTTATTTGGTTAAGCCTGATACTTATATTATTGGTCTCCTTTTGCTGAACTGTTAAGTTATGGGGGACGTAAACACGCCAACACCAGTTGTCAAGCAGTGGTGGGGGACAAACACACACACACAGATATATGCATATATGTATATATATAAATATATATGTATGTATATATGTATGTGTGTGTGTGTGTGTGTATATATATGCAATAAATTGAGAAGTGGTGACGAGTGACAATTCTGTAAATAATAATAATAATAGTTATAAGCTTAAAACTTTCCATATACATGCAGAAAACCCCCTTTTTTTTTTAAATCGAGGGCTTATATACCCCATTACTAGACTATTGTCTTCAGTCAATGCAGTGATTGCTTATAAGCTATAAGCTTATAAAAAATATTACCATTATTTATAGAATATGTGTGTGTGTGTGTGTGTGTGTGTGTGTGTGTGTGTGTGTGTGTGTGTGTATGATGGACTTCTTTCAGTTTTCACCAACCAAATCTACTCATAAGGATAGGTTCTGATATTAAGAAGTTGCACCATGCACATAAACAAGAGAGTAACATTTTCTTTTACTTGTTTCAGTCATTTGACTGCAGCCATGCTGGAGCACCACCTTGAAAAGAAAGCAGGGAATCAAGCCCCAGTCTTCCAAGTGACAGACATGTAGGGATACTTACTACTATACTACCGAGAATATGTACACCTTCAAAGACAAGAAGCAGATGGTGAAAATGTGATAAGTGATCAGTAATGGTGCCACTTGCACAGGTAAAATGGTTCAGACAGAATTTGCTGAAGTAGACTTTCTATGCCAGAGGGTCCTCTTATCATCGACCCTCTCCTGTTTCCAAGCAAAGTAATATTTCCCCATACGTAGAAGATTGAAAACAAATAACACTGCTTTTAAGACAGAGATGCTCACCTCGATTACAACTATGCACAAGAAGCCACAAACACACATACACACACAAATATGTACACATGTTGGAATAAGCTTCTTTCAGTTTTCATCTATGAAAATCCATTCACAAGGCTTTGAGTCAGCACAAGGCCATAGTAGAAGACAGTGCTCAAGGTACCCTACAGCAGGATTGAACTCAAAAGCATGCACAAAAAACAGTGAGCATGTTATGTATGGAGGGTTTTAACAGGGTCTTGCCTAACCTCAGACCCTCAACACTTGATGGAGTCATAGGAACTCTGTTGTGACACATGGCATGTGTTTGGACATTTTTAGACCTAATGGCGTCCATCCATCTCCAGGTTTTGCCTCAGATGATTTCTTCAAGAAATACACAGACAGACAGACAGACAGACAGACAGAAAGAACTAGTGATAGAGGGAAAGAAGAAGAGACCCGAGTACAGGACTGGTATTTTATCTTTCAATTCTGAAAGGATGAAAGGTAAAGCTGACCTTGATGAGATTTGAACTCGGAGCACAAAGAGCTGAAAGATTACAGCAAAGCAATCTATCGGACACTCAACTGATTCTGCCAGTTGGCAACTTTATAAGAATCTAATAAAAAAATATTTTTGTTTTTTTTTGTTTTTTTGTTACCATTTGGATGAACTGTGTTTATTAACAAAGAAAGAATGGAGTCTCTATGTGGTCACTTGCCCTATTCGAAACAACCAAACCTCCCTCAAAACACACACTACCTTTCTTGGACTGTGTGGTGCTGAGCTTTCCTGCACACAGGTAAAAGGCAGGAATGTCTTTGATCACAGGTCTGCTTGATCAGGCTTCACCTGGAGCCAAACAACAAAGCTTGTCACAAGTCAATGTGTTTGCTTGACCTGCAAGAAACTGCAGCTAGATTCCCCTCAAATCACACACTAGGATCTTTTAAAAAAAGAGACGACTAGATTGGATAATGTAATTTTAGAAAACCCTAAAATAGCAGGATGGTCATGGTTGGAATACCATTAACCATCGGTCTCCTTTGCTCAGGAATGGCTGGGGGTTAAACAACACTTAACATAACACTAGGATTGTGTGCTAGTGGCCCGTAAATAGCACCATTTGAGCGTAATCGTTACGAGCGTTGCCTTCCAGCACTTGTGCTGGTGGCACGTTAGAAAAATCATTCAAGCTAGGTCGTTGCCAGTGCCACTGGACTGGCTCCCGTGCAGGTGGCATGTAAAAAACACCTTTTGAGTGAGACTGTTGCCAGTACCGTGTGACTGGCCCTCGTAAAAGCACCCACTACACTCTCGGAGTGGTTGGCATTAGGAAGGGCATCCAGCTGTAGAAATTCTGCCAAATCAGATTGAAGCCTGGTGCAGCCTTCTGGCTCGCCAGTCCTCAGTCAAATCGTCCAACCCATGCTAGCATGGAAAGCGGACGTTAAACAATGATGATGATGATAATGGTAATATCAAAAGGAGTTGTTTCAGTTTAATTCAATAAGTAGAAATGTGGTGAAAATGGTGGTGATGGGGGTGGAATCGAGAGGGGGGGGTGATCGAGGGGTGATGCAAAGGTAGTGGCAGCTGTTATTGTTGTTGTCATTGTCATCGTCATCATCATTGGGGATCACACAAAAGTGGTGCCTTAGCATCAGAAAAAGAACCCTATGCGATATGTTCTAGCTCTTTCATAATGTAATCCTATGTTCCCTGCACACAGAGTTCAAATCTCGCCAAGGTGAACTCTGCTTTTCATCCTTCTGAGAGAGGGGGGGGGGGGTCAATAAAATAAAATAAAACACCAGTTTAATACTGGGAGTTAACATAATCTAACAACTGTGTGTCTCTCTCTCTCTTCCTGCAAATTACTATCTTTGTGTCCTAAATTCAAAACAATTACCAGGGACCACAACAGCTGAGAGAGCAAAAGATGCTGGTTGGAGAAGAGTTGCGAGATCAGATTGCATCACCGAGAAGCAGCTGTGCTAAATCTTGCAAAACGTCACTAAACAGCCTTGTCCCATTTACCTGGCAGCGAATGGTAAAGAGAAACGTTTAAGGTTTTAATATGAGGAGAACGACAGTAAGGAAACAGCAAGAGGATATTGTTGTGGTTGTTGATGCTGTTGTTCATGATTTGCCCCAGTCAGTTCATACAACCACCTCTGTCTGTCTCTCTCTCTCTCTCTCTCTCTCTCTCTCTCTCTCTCTCTTTCTCTTCACTGCCAACCACCCAACCCATGATTATTAGTCACAGCTTCTCAACCATCATCAGACATTAATCCATCATTAAGAAAAAACTAATAAAAAAAAAACAGCCACAAAACAAAACAAATATTCAGAGAAGTTGGAGGAGAAGGAGGAGGGGGTGAGACGTGGGGGGGTCTACTTCTCTGTCTGGCTGGTTTCTCTTTCATATCTTCTCCTACCACCACCATTGTTTCCACTGCCACCACTACCATCACTACCAACATCAGCAAGAAGCACTGCAGCCACCACTGCTTCCACCACCACCACCACCACCACCACCACTGCCTCCACTTCCATCATTTCCACCACCACCACCACTACATTCACTACCCATTACACCCCACCATTTCTGGAATCCTTTTTTTTTATTATCTATATATTTACTATGTGTGACATCTTGATGTCAAGGGGTCAAGGGACACAAACACATTCGCACACACACTCACAAAGGCTATATACACACCCTCACGTGCAGGAAAATGCATAGAAACGTCATATACAATAACAGATATGCAAACACACATTGTGTGGAGATACATACTTTTGAAAAGTACATACATGTAGTTACACACAGCCGGCTCGTTTCGCTCACTTGCTTACACATATATATACATACATACATACGTGTGTGTGTGTGTGTGCATAGACACACACATGTAAACACATATGGTAAATATAGATATACATGCACACATATGTGCAAGGTTGCATACACACAAAGTAGAGATGAATGTGTATAAAATAAAGCACAAATGCATTGACGTATGTACACATGTACGTATAGAAACATATACACACATACAGAATAATCAATAGAATAAATGTTATAAATAGCTCGTTCTTAAGTTGTGTGTGTGTGTGTGTGCATGCACAAAAAAAGCAAGGAGAGGATGAAACAAGGATGTGTGAACGGTTGTCTAAGCCAGTGGGGGGTGTATTAAGTGTGAGGCTTGGAATATGGGGTGGGATCCTCGTGATAAAAATGAACATGCATTGGCTTGTGTCAGGAAATATCAAAACAAACAAACAAACAAATGGAGCAGTTTTGCATTTCATTTGTCTCATCTATCACCCATTCTAGAGATGATGACAAATGATGCTGTTGTTGATGATGATGATGATGAGGGCAGCAACGATGACAGTAATGTTCTATAATGATGATGACACAATAATTAGATAATGCTAATGATGACGATGACAACGACGACGTCACGCTTTCAATTCCCTGCTGGACCCTAACTGCTTCTAATGCTGAGTTCCTAATCTATGGATGCATGGAATCAACTCCTTCTTCTAACTTTTTAAATGCCTTTTTTTTTATTAAATGTTCCCAGAGAACGCATGAACACTACAACTTGCCAATTACTGTGGTACCCTTAAAAATAAACATCAAGCTTCATATCAATTTTAGAGAACCGCATCCAGGATCTGATTCCCAATTCTGGCCACCAATTTTCATTTAAGCCTTTGGGAATACTCCCAGTCTTATTTCCTCGTTATCTACACAGAGAAAATCAATACTTTTGAACTTAAACAACACAATGATGCTTTATGATATCTATATGTGAATATCATATTGTTTAGCTCCAAGTCAGCCCCTAATTTGGTGGACCTATGATCAAAGATTGGTCTGTCCATTCTTTTGTCTTTTTTTTTGCGCATCTAGGACTACATTATTTGAAGTATCTTTCCTGTTCTTGTAGATTGGGTGAGATTTTGAGGGCATTAAGCTGCTACTTCTGAAGCCACAGAAAAGACTTGTGTACTACTTAGCAGTTTTGTGTTCAAATTCTACTCAGCTGTAGTCCTTGCTTTACACTTGATTCTGGCAGTGTCGTTAAAAATTAATAAATAGATACATATAAGTAGGTGCATGCATGGCTGTGTGGTAAGAAGCTTGCTTCCCAACCACATGATTCCGGGTTCAATCTCACTGCATGGCACTTTGGGCAAATGTCTTCTACTATAGTCAAAAAACCTTCTGAATGGATTTGGTAGAGGGGAAACTGAAAGGAAACCTGTCGTGTGTGTGTGTCTGTCTGTCTTGTCCCATACCACTGCTTGACAACTGGCGTTGGTGTATTTACATCACCATAACTTAGCAGTTCAGCAAAAGTGATCAACAGAATAAGTACCAGGCTTAAAAAATAATAAATACTGGGGGGGTCAATTCACTCAACTACAAATTCTTCAAAGTACTGCCCCAGCATGGCCACAATCTAATGACTGAAACAAGGAAAAGATAAAAGGCTGAAGGTATAAACACCAGATACAACAGATCAATCCAATTGATTATTATGTTTTGCCCCAGCAATAATTGATTTTTTACCTACGAAAGATGTTTTCCCTTTTGTTGCTAGCAGCAAATTTCATGTACGTGTGTGCGTGTGTGTGTGTGTGTGTGTGTGTGTATTGGTATAAGCGTTTAAGAATGCATAGTAAACATTATAGTATTCAAATTTCACGTGTGTCAATCAGATTGAAACATTATACTTGTTGTTATTGTTGTATTCGCATCAGATGGATCGACAACTATCAATCAACGTTAATATTACTATTTCTAAATAATAATAATAATAACTAGCATGACTAACACTAAGACAATAATTATGACCATCACTGTAGTTGTCATCATCATCATCATGACCACCACTACATATATCAACATTCTTGTCATCATCATCATAACCATTGCAACCATTATTACCACCACAACCACTATTGGTGGCGGGTCTACTACTACTACTACTACTACTACTACACTGCTGCTGCAGTTGTTCTAAGAGAAACTAACCACGCAATTAGTAAAAATTGTAAGTGGGGAGTGGAAAGGATTAAAAAAAGGTGGATGGGTGGGCGTACAGATGGATAAAAACGGATAGACACAGCTAGACAGACGAGCAAGCAGACAGATAGATGTAGATGGATGAATGGAGGGGAGGAGAGAGGGAGGGAAGCACAGGTGGATGGATGGATGGATGGATGGATAGATAGATAGATAGATAGATAGATAGATAGATAGATAGATAGATAGATAGATAGATAGATAGATAGATAGATAGATAGATAGATAGATAGATAGATAGATAGATAGGTAGGTAGATAGATAGATAGATAGGTAGGTAGATAGAGTGACAGATGGGTAAACAGACATAAATAGACAGAGATAGATTGACAAACAGAAAGACAGATAGATAGACAGACAGACAGACAGACAGACAGACAGACAGACAGACAGAGGTGTGTGTGAGAAAGAAAGGGGAAATAAAAAATATTAAAACTGGAGAATAAATGGAAACAGTTAGCCCCACCCCTCTCGTATGCAGACACCCCATTATATGTTCAGTCTATTTTGGGGTATTTCTAAAAAGAAAAAATGCAAACAAAAGTGAAGAGAAAATAACTAAAATTAAAATAAACAGTATGAGATAAACTATATAAACAAGTTTATTTATATCCATGACATTCACCTCTGAACAAGCCTGAAAAATCAGTTCCACATCAATAAAACAGATTTTCTTTAGATAAGTCAACACAAATCCACTGAGCGTTGAGGGTGTCGCGGTTTAGCACGAGATCAGCCCTGACTGAGTTGATCTAAGATGAAAAGCATTACAGGTGTAAACCAGTCCATCTGTCTGCCATTGAATCACCATAACCTAAGACTGAGTTACCTTTTACTGGTTACTTGCTTTAGGCATTAGACTGTGGCCATGCCAGGGCACTACTTTGAGAAATTCTAATTAAACAAATCAACCCCAGTACCTTTTTTTTTTGTCTTCTCCTTAACCCTTGTACTTATTCTATCATCAGTCTTTTTTTGCTGGAAGTTCAGTTACGGGAACATAAACACTTCAACACTGGTTGTCAAGTGGCAGTTGAGGACAAACTCAAAAACCAAACACACACACACACACATATACGATGAGCTTCTTTCTGTTTCCATCTACCAAATCCACTAAGAATTTCAACACTTTTCTTTTTTTGTTGGTTAGTGTACAATTTTTTTTCCTTAAAGTCTAGCTTCTAACCTACAAGACATCATCATCATCATTGTACACATCACCATTGGATATTCTCTTTCTATGCTGGCATGAGTTTGACAGGTCAACATAGAGTCCCAGTCATTTCTTATTGGGAGCAAGTGTTTCCATGGACTGGTGCTCGTATCTGCCACTCTGCTTCGTTTCTATGACGAAAAGCACTTCCTATCACTTACCATTTTACAGAGTGTACTGAGTACATTTTCTAATGGTGCCAACACAAAAGAGGTTGAATAACCTTCATTAAGACAGAACTATAGGGGCCTCTCAGCCAGATGCTTTCTCTGCTCCTTTGCCAAATGCTTTCCAATGTGTACAGAGTGCATTTTGCCCCAGCAGAGGTTCACCAATTTCTCTAGAGGTGGCATGATTTGTCAGTTTTCTATCATAGTACAATCACAATAAATATTCTCGTGTCACTTCCTCCTTTTGAAATCACACTGTAAGAGACAAACTAAATTCTTGTCTTGTTCAGCTCAATGAATCATAAACAGAAATCAAAACCTATTCTCCCAATTCTGTGTATTTTTAGCAATTTCACTAACTTAGTATTTTTTTAATATCACAAAGTACCTTAAGGTAACGAACTGGCAGAATCATTAGCACACCTGGCAAAATGCTGAGCAGTAGTTTGTCCATCTTTACATTCTGAGTTCAAATACTACTGGGGTTGACTTTGCCTTTCATCTTTTCGGGGCTGATCACTTACCCCCTCCCACAAAATTGCTGGCCTTGTGCCAAAACTTGAAACTAATATCACAAATTGTCTTGATGTCAGTTAAGACATCTATTGACTTTCAAGAACTATGTAGATTGTTTATCTTTTATTTTCTGCTTGTTTAGCATAAGACTTTGGCCATGCTGGGGCAGTGCCTTAAACCAACCCCAGTCCTTTTTTTATGCTTTTTTAAAATTCTATTGATCTGTTTTGCTGGACCACAAAGTTACGTGGACATAAATACACAAACACTGGTTATCAAGCAGTGAGGGAGGACAAACACACACAAACACATATATGATGAGCTTCTTTCGGCTTCCATCTACCAAATCTACTCACAAGGCTATGGTGGAAGACACTTGCCCAAAGTGCCACACAGTGGAACTGAACCTGGAACGATGTAGTTGGGAAGTAAGCTTCTTATCACACAGCCACGCCTAT